>NC_084554.2:42370000-42415000 GCF_033978685.3 Nerophis lumbriciformis
TATATATATATATATATATATATATATATATATATATATGTATATAATATATATAACAAATACTTGACGTTCAGTGAATTCTAGCTATATATATATGTATGTGTGGGAAAAAAATCACAAGACTATTTCATCTCTACAGGCCTGTTTCATGAGGGGGGGTACCCTCAATCATCAGGAGATTTTGTATACGTATATATATATATATATATATATATATATATATATATATATATATATATATATATATATATATATATATAAAATAAATACTTGAATTTCAGTGTTCATTTATTTACACTTATACACACACATAACACTCATCTACTCATTGTTGAGTTAAGGGTTGAATTGTCCATCCTTGTTCTATTCTCTGTCACTATTTTTCTAACTATGCTGAACTCTGATGATGCATTGATGTGTGGCACGCACAAAAGTGCTTTCATCAAATGCACTAGATGGCAGTATTGTCCTGTTTAAGAGTGTCACAACATTGCTGTTTACGGCAGACGAACTGCTTTACGGTATACAAAAACGTGACTGCTGTTGTTGTGTGTTGTTGCCGCGCTGGGAGGACGTTAATGAAACTGCCTAACAATTAACCCACATAAGAAACCAAGAACTCGCCCTCCATCATTCTACAGTTATAACGTGATTGGGCAGGTATGCTGGTATGAGGACCTGAGTCCGCCTGAATTTCAGGAGAAAATTTGTCCCGGGAGGTTTTCGGGAGAGGCGCTGAATTTCGGGAGTCTCCCGGAAAATCCGGGAGGGTTGGCAAGTATGCAGTACAGATAAGAACGAAATTTGGTTGCATTAGCTCGTTATAGTGCAGGATACAAGAGCAACTCGGTTCAAATATATATAAATAGATTACTGTACAGATAAATATATTGCACTTTTGTATATGCATCCACGTTTATTGATGTATGTTATATTGTCTTTATAGTCCAGCAAGTTAATCCGTTTTTGGGGGGATTATTATGATGCGTTCAAGAGTCTTACGGCCTGAGGAAAGAAGCTGTTACAGAACCTGGGGGTTCTGCTACGGAGGCTGCGGAACCTCTTTCTAGAGTCCAGCAGTGAAAACAGTCCTTGGTGGGGGTGGGAGGAGTCTCTGCAGATTTTCTGAGCCCTGGTCAGGCAGCGGCTTTTTGCGATCTCCCGGATAGGAGGAAGAGGAGTCCTGATGATCTTTTCCGCCGTCCTCACCACTCTCTGGAGAGACTTCCAGTCCAAGGCACTGCAGGCTCCAGTCCAGACGGAGATGCAGTCGGTCAGTAGGCTCTCTATAGTGCCTCTGTAGAATGTGGTGACACAAAAAGTGCATGAACAGGCTGAGCTCTTTTTACAAGAGCTCCGATGTGTATGGCCTAAACCGTAAACCATTTGGACCGCCATTTTAATTTTGTAGTTTTAGGCAAAGCTATCCGCCATCTTGGTTGTAGTCCTTAATGATTTATGACTCCTACAGGCTGAGAAGGGTATTACAGCTTGTAGTTTTGGCGTGTAGTAGCCATCTTGGGTGGAGGCCAAGAATTTGTCTTTAAAAATGTTGGATGCATAAGAGATGCTCTGTCCTTTATGAGGTTGGAAAAGATAAGGCACTGTCTTCGGGGCTCTGATGCAGAGTTCACCAAAATGTGGCGCTCATTTCAGGGACATGTTGATTCCTTGAGCTTGGATGCTGGTGATATTGTTTAGGCACACCACATTGTTCAACTTAAAATTCTTAAAATGTAATTTCTAAACATTATACTTTCCAAGGTATAGTAGCGGCACACACTAATTTAATTGTATTATTATCTTAGTAGGGTTTTTTTTTTTTTTTTTTTTTTTTTGTGTTTGTTTTTTTGTGTGTGTGTAGTTGTTTACATATATACGTATCCTTGGTTTTATGTTTTCATAACACTTACCGTATTTTTCGGAGTATAAGTCACACCGGAGTATAAGTCGCACCTGCCGAAAATGCAAAATAAAGAAAAAAAAACATATATAAGTTACACTGGAGTATAAGTCGCATTTTTGGGGGAAATTTATTTGATAAAACCCAACATATTCCTGGATGGATGGATGGATGGAAAACCCAACACCAAGAATAGACATTTGAAAGGCAATTTAAAATAAATAAAGAATAGTGAACAACAGGCTGAATAAGTGTACGTTATATATGACGCATAAATAACCAACTGAGAACGTTTCTGGTATGTTAACGTAACGTAACACATCAACTGTGTCTCTGTTAACAAGCTAAAGCAACAACAACATGCAAACACACACAGAAGTCCCTTTGGTGCCCTCACAAACGATCAGAAATAAAAAAAAATCCCTAACATTAACCACCTAAATGCTACAATATATATTTTTTTTAAATCTACCGTATTTTTCGGAGTATAAGTCGCACCGGCCGAAAACGCATAATAAAGAAGGAAAAAAACATATATAAGTCGCAATGGAGTATAAGTCGCATTTTTGGGGGAAATTTATTTGATAAAACCCAACACCAAGAATAGACATTTGAAAGGCAATTTAAAATAAATAAACAATAGTGAACAACATGCTGAATAAGTGTACGTTATATGAGGCATAAATAACCAACTGAGAACGTTTCTGGTATGTTAACGTAACATATTATGGTAAGAGTCATTCAAGGAACTATAACATATAAAACATGCTATACGTTTACCAAACAATCTGTCACTCCTAATCGCTAAATATCATGAAATCGTTTACGTCTAGTCTCTTACGTGAATGAGCTAAATAATATTATTTGATATTTTACGGTAATGTGTTAATAATTTCACACATAAGTCGCTCCTGAGTATAAGTCGCCCAAACTATGAAAAAAACTGCGACTTATAGTCTGAAAAATACGGTAACTGTATTTGTGTGTGTGTGTGTGTGTGTGTGTGTGTGTGTGTGTGTGTGTGTGTGTGTGTGTGTGTGTGTGTGTGTGTGTGTGTGTGTGTATTTATGCATATATATACTTTATTTTTATTTGTTTTATTTTTATTTTTTTCTCTTCACTGACTGTTAGGTTTAGTCTTACCATACTTGCCAACCTTGAGACCTCCAATTTCGGGGGGTGGGTGCGGGGGGCGTGGTTGGGGCGGGGGCGTGGTTGGGGGCGTGGTTAAGAGGGGAGGAGTATATTTACAGCTAGAATTCACCAAGTCAAGTATTTCATATATATATATGTATATATGTATATATATATATATATATATATATATATATATATATATATATATATATATATATATATATATATATATATATATATATATATATATCCCCGCGACCCCAAAGGTAGTAAATGGATGGATGGATGGATGGATGTATATATATATATATATATATATATATATATATATATATATATATATATATATATATATATAAAGAAATAATTGACTTTCAGTGAATTCTAGCTATATATATATATATATATATATATATATATATATATATATATATATATAAAAATAAAAGAAATACTTGAATTTCAGTGTTCATTTATCTACACGTATACACACACATAACACTCATCTACTCATTGTTGAGTTAAGGGTTGAATTGTTCATCCTTGTTCTATTCTCTGTCACTATTTTTCTAACCATGCTGAACACCCTCTCTGATTATGCATTGCTGTGTGGCACGCACAAAAGTGCTTTCATCAAATGCACTAGATGGCAGCATTGTCCTTTTTAAGAGTGTCACAACATTGCTGTTTAGATGGACTGCTTTACTGTAGACGTTCTTTATATTGTGGGAAAGCGGACTCAGGTGTGCATGGAGCTGGAGGGGGCGTGGCCTCCAGCTCCGCCTGAATTTCGGGAGATTTTCGGGAGAAAATTTGTCCCGGGAGGTTTTCGGGAGAGGCGCTGAATTTCGGGAGTCTCCCGGAAAATCCGGGAGGGTTGGCAAGTATGAGTCTTACAGAATTGTGTCTTCTTGTTTTCTCCTTCCCCCTGTTGTTTGTGGTGTTTTGTGGACATTTGCATTGCCAACATTTCAATGTATACTGCTGTATGCGTTGTAAAAATTGAAAATCCTAAATAAATCTTTAAAAAAATATATGGATGCTAGTGTTCCTCCTAGGAGACCGTCCAAATGCATGATTGCATGTACATAATGACAGTTACCATTGAGAGCTAACAAATGTTAGTTCCTATGGATTAGTGTTGGTTATTTTCCCCTAACTGGGATTGCCTTTAACACGGTCACATATGATTTACCGTCGAAGCAGAATCATCGCGACCGCCTTTCTGGCAAGGGCAAGGTCACAATAAATGCAAACTGTTAAATTTGAGGGTTTTGTGGTGTTTTCTGATTGTTACTCTTATTCTATTGTATTTTTTCATTGGTATTTTCCTGCTTTTTCCTTGTTTTTTTTCTGTAATTTCCTGGTTGTCAGATCACACAGAGTCTGGTGAAGGGCTCACCTGTTTCTGGTCTGCAATTAAGCCTACTTATGCCAGCTGTCAGTGCACGTTCGTCACACCACATGGTAAGGACTACTGGATCTCAACTCTCGTTATTCTTTCTTCTTTACATCGGACCCAGTAAGAAATCTTGCATTCTAGTTTGTTGCCGTCCGTACTGCGTTGACTCTTTTTGTATTTATCTGTTTGCCTTGTTTATGGACTGTTTTACCAGCCACTGAGCTACACCTTTTGTTAGCATTACTCCCCAGCCGTCTGCTAGACTTTGTGGTAGCATTTTTAACAGAGCCTTTTGCTGCACCTTTTTGTGTGGACTCCTACCTATTCTTTGGTGGATACCCAGACTTCTGTGTTTTGCAGACATCTTGGCCTCGAATCTTGGGTTCGACTGCGCTGCTCCCCGTAACACAAACACAATAATATCAAGCTGCAACACATTTTAACCCTTGGATGCCCAACCTACCAACACCTACACTCTTCCCAATTAAAATCAAACTGGGTTGTTTTTCTTCAAAATCTTTAAAACAAAGTGTGGAATTCCTCATAAAACATGTTTGTGACATGAGTCCATTTGCATTTTTATTTGTTTGTACATAAACTTTAAGAAATTTTAGTTTTTTGTATCACTACCTACTCTTCTATAAGTGGGATAAAAAATGACCCCAAACCATTCCTATGGGATCTTCTATGAACCTTTAATTCTTAGCAACTCTGACACATCTGAATTAACTTTGACTGTCAATACTGTCCCACTTAAATGTAAAAACCATGGCAGATGCATTATACAGGTTGGTTATGTTTTGCCAGTAAGATTTTTGTTTGTATATTTCACTATTTGTGAGAGTCAAATGTGTTGTAAACTCTGAACATTGGAAGCTAAAATGGTACATTTGTTTTGTCTGTTGCTTCTCCTGCAAAAATGTCCACCAAACACAACTAGTCGTGTGACTCTCCTGCCAAAATGGCCAACAACACACAACTAGTCATGTTACTTTCCTGCCAACTTGGCCCCCAAAATAACTAGTCTATTTTTCTCCTGCCAGTTTGATGGCCAATTGCATTAGATGTGAGATATGACATCAGATATGTAAGTGGGACAGTATTGAGAGTCAAAGTTGCATCAGATGTTAGAGATGACATCAGATGTGTAAGTGGGACATTGTTGACAGTCAAAGTTGCATCAGATGTTAGAGATGACATCAGATTTGTAAGTGGGACAGTATTGACAGTCAACGTTGCATCAGACGTGAGAGATGACAGGTGTGTAAGTGGGACAGTATTGACAGTCAAAGTTGCATCAGATGTGAGGGATGACATCAGATGTGTAAGTGGGACAGTATTGACAGTCAAAGTTGCATCAGACGTGAGAGATGACATCAGATGTGTAAGTGGGACAGTATTGACAGTCAAAGTTGCATCAGACGTGAGAGATGACATCAGATGTATAAGTGGGACAGTATTGACAGTCAACGTTGCATCATATCTGAGATATGACAGATGTGTAAGTGGGACAGTATTGGCAGTCAAATTTGCATCAGATGTGAGAGATGACAGATGTGTAAGTGGGACAGTATTGACAGTCAAAGTTGCATCAGACGTGAGAGATGACAGATGTGTAAGTAGGACAGTATTGACAGTCAAAGTTTCATCATATCTGAGAGATGACATCACATGTGTAATCGGGACAGTATTGACAATCAAAGTTGCATCTTATCTGAGAGATGACATCAGATGTGTAAGTGGGACAGTATTGACAGTCAAAGTTGCATTGGATGTGAGAGATGACATCAGATGTGTTAGTGGGACAGTATTGACAGTCAACGTTGCATCATATCTGAGAGATGACATCAGATGTGTAAGTGGGACAGTAATGACAGTCAATGTTGCATCAGATGTGAAAGATGACTTTAAATGTGTAAGTGGGACAGTATTGACAGTCAAAGTTTGATCAGACCTGAGAGATGACATCACATGTGTAATGGGGACAGTATTGACAGTCAAAGTTGCATCATATCTGAGAGATGACATCAGATGTGTAAGTGGGGCAGTATTGACAGTCAAAGTTGCATCAGATGTTAGAGATGACATCAGATTTGTAAGTGGGACAGTATTGACAGTCAACGTTGCATCTGACGTGAGAGATGACAAATGTATAAGTGGGACAGTATTGACATGTCAAAGTTGCCTCAGGTGTGAGAGGTGACATCGGATGTGTAAGTGGGACAGTATTGACAATCAAAGTTGCATCATATCTGAGAGATGACATCAGAGGTGTAAGTGGGACAGTATCGACAGTCAAAGTTGCATCAGATGTTAGAGATGACATCAGATTTGTAAGTGGGACAGTATTGACAGTCAAAGTTGGATCAGATGTGCAAGATGACATCAAATGTGTAAGTGGGACAGTATTGACAGTCAAAGTTTCATCAGACGTGAGAGATGACAGATGTGTAAGTGGGACAGTATTGACAGTCAAAGTTGCATCATATCTGAGAGATGACATCACATGTGTAATCGGGACAGTATTGGCAGTCAAAGTTGCAACAGATGTGAGAGATGACGGATGTGTAAGTGGGACAGTATTGACAGTCAAAGTTGCATCAGATGTGAGAGATGACATATGTGTAAGTGGGACAGTATTGACAGTCAAAGTTGCATCAGATGTGAGAGATGACAGATGTGTAAGTGGGACAGTATTGACGGTCAAAGTTGTATCATATCTGAGAGATGACATCAAATGTGTAAGTGGGACAGTAATGACAGTCAAAGTTGCATCAGATGTGAAAGATGACATCAAATGTGTAAGTGGGACAGTATTGACGGTCAAAGTTGCATCAGACTTGAGAGATGACGGATGTGTAAGTGGGACAGTATTGACAGTCAAAGTTGCATCAGACGTGAGAGATGACAAATGTGTAAGTGGGACAGTATTGACAGTCAAAGTTGCATCAGACGTGAGAGATGACAAATGTGTAAGTGGGACAGTATTGACAGTCAAAGTTGCAACAGATGTGAGAGATGACGGATGTGTAAGTGGGACAGTATTGACAATCAACGTTGCATCAGATGTGAGAGATGACAGATGTGTAAGTGGGACAGTATTGACAGTCAAAGTTGCATCAGATGTGAAAGATGACATCAAATGTGTAAGTGGGACAGTATTGACAGTCAAAGTTGCATCAGATGTGAGAGATGACAGATGTGTAAGTGGGACAGTATTGACAGTCAAAGTTGCATCAGATGTGAGAAATGACAGATGTGTAAGTGGGACAGTATTGACAGTCAACGTTACATCATATCTGAGAGATGACATCAGATGTGTAAGTGGGACAGTATTGACAGTCAACGTTTCATCTTATCTGAGAGATGACATCAGATATGTAAGTAGGACAGTATTGACAGTAGACATAGAATTTTACCAAACAAAGCCATTTAAAAAAAAAAGTAATTTAAAAATGTAGCACAGCTGTTTATCTACGCTATGGAGGAATGTACTTCATCAGAACTGGCAACCAATGTTATTAAAAAGTATTGATCCGAATCGAAACTATACCCCCAGGAATCAAATCGAATTGAATCGGGCTGTGCCCAAAGATTCACATCCCTGTTAAACAAACATTTGAGTGTAAATATCTCTGTTTGAGGCACCAAGCAAACCTCTAACTGGACTTGGTGGAAATGCTGCTTTGGTAAAAAAAAAAAAAAGAAAAAAGAAAAGTAACATTGACTGGTAGAAGTCAGGAAACCCATGACGTCAGGAAACAAAAAGTTTGCAGCTTCAACTATTCTCCCCTAATGTGAAAATCCCATTTCCAATTTAAAGTGAGTCATCAAAGTGCTGAAGTCGGCGCCCCAGAGAAATGTGCCCTGACATCGGCTGCAATTCATTAAACGTGCGACATTAGCAGGAATAATCACCACGCATCTTGTTTTTCCTCTCCGCTCCCACGCTCCGGGCCCAACATTTAAAAGTTGCACATTTCTGTCAATCGCCTATTTAGCATCGCCGCTTTATGGCCAACTATTGATTTATGATCAGCGCCTCCTCCCGCCCCGGGGGGGAGGCACACTGATGCGTCCCCCTCCACCCAGCACTGATTAAATGAGGGCCTACTTTATGGGCTTTTGTTACTGACGCCCATAAACTCTTCCCATTTCCCGTCATGTCTTTTTAACATGAGTGCTTCTGTATTTTAACTTGGGATTTAGTGGCGCGCGATCACAAGTCGGACGCATAAATAAGAGCGCCGGGCGACGCGTTAGCACTCAAGGGCAAAAGCATGGCGAGAGATGTTTATTATCCCGCCTGATTTAAGGATTTGAAGACAGCACTTACATTTAAATCCTCACCCTTGCATCACCCTGGAGGGCTCTTGTTGCTATGCTACATCATGCTATGCTAACTCGGGGACACATGGTGGTCAAAATGCTTCTAGAAGAAATAGAACGCAGATATCCTAAAGGCTTTATATTCTTCTCATTAATGGTCAATGACTTGTAGGAAATTATTTACTAAGTTACAAAGTTGTTTTTCTCGATGGCAGACTGAATAATTGGGTGTGTTAAGTTCACGCAAACAATTCCGTTTGGCACCGTCATTGGTCTGATGTGAGTAGGCTGAATTTGTAAAACTTGTGAACACGAAAAAAATCCATAAATTAGCCGCAGGGTTCAAAGCGTGGGAAATTACGCTATTGTTTTATGCTGAGATATTTTTTTATTCCTACCAAATACAGGGTTCCTCCACTGTGAAAATAAATTCCCATGTTACCATTAAAAATAACAGTGGTACCGAATTTCATTTTACAGTAATGCACTGTAAAAAGGTTGGTATATTTTACAGTAAAAAAATAACTGAATGCTCAGTCGCCAGAATTTTAAAGTCAAAATAAGTAGTGTTGATTTATACATTTTAAATAATGTACTGCAAAACCAAAGTCCTTAGATGTTCCTTAAAAAAACTGCCAGCTCAGTCGCTAAAAGTTTTTCCGTAAAAATAACAGGTACACAGTTTCCATATACAGTACTGCACTGTAAAAACGTTGGTATATTTTACAGTAAAAAAAGGAACTGGCACCCCAGTCACCATAATTTTACAGTCAAAATAGTTACTATAGTTTTTCATCATTTTAAGTAATGCACTAAAAAAACAAAGTCTGTAGATTTTCCTATAAAAACTACCAAATCAATCGCCAAAAACGTTTTTCCGTATATATATCAAAGGTAAAAAAGTTTGATATACAGTACTGCACTGTAAATACATTGGTATATTTTACAGTAAAAATCTAAGTTATATACCCGTTTTTCAATATAAAATAATGCACTGTAAAACCAAAGTCCTTAGATGTTCCTACAAAAAACTACCAGCTCAGTCGCTAAAAGTTTTTCCGTAAAAATAACAGAGGTAAAAGGTTTCCATATACAGTACTGCACTGTAGAAATGTTGGTATATTTTACAGTAAAAAAGAACTGGCAGCTCAGTCGCCAGAATTTTACAGTCAAAATAATTAGTATCGTTTTTTATAATTTGAAGTAATGCACTAAAAAACCAAAGTCTGTCAGATTTTCCTATAAAAAACTACCAAATCAATCGCCAAAAAAGTTTTTCCGTATAAATAACAGAGGTAAAAATGTTCCATATACAGTACTGCACTGTAAAAACGTTGGTATATTTTACAGTAAAAATCAAAATTATACCCGTTTTTCAATTTAAAATAATGCACTGTAAAACCAAAGTCCTTAGATGTTCCTTAAAAAAACTACCAGCTCAGTTGCTAAAAGTTTTTCCGCAAAAATAACAGGTAAAAAGTTTCCATATACAGTACTGCACTGTAAAAACGTTGGTATATTTTACAGTAAAAATCAAAATTATACCCGTTTTTCAATTTAAAATAATGCACTGTAAAACCAAAGTCCTTAGATGTTCCTACAAAAAACTACCAGCTCAGTCGCTAAAAGTTTTTCCGTAAAAATAACAGAGGTAAAAGGTTTCCATATACAGTACTACACTGTAAAAACGTTGGTATATTTTACAGTAAAAAAAGAACTGACAGCTCAGTCACCATTATTTTACAGTCAAAATAATTAGTATAGTTTTTTATCATTTAAAGTAATGCACTAAAAAAACAAAGTCTGTAGATTTTCCTATAAAAAACTACCAAATCAATCGCCAAAAAAGTTTTTCCGTACAAACAACTGAGGTAAAAATGTTCCATATACAGTACTGCACTGTAAAAACGTTGGCACTTTGGCACTGTAAAGCCAAAGTCCGTAGATTTTACTGTAAAAAAACACTACCAGCTCAGCCACCAGAATAAGTTTTGCGTAAAAATAACAGCAATACCATTTTTCCATTTACAGTAATGCACTGTAAACTCAACGTCCTTAGATGTCATGGCAAAAAAAACCCAAAAAAAACTGGCAGCTCAGTCGGCAGAACTGTATTGTAAAAATAACAATGGTACCGTTTTACATTTACAGTAATGCACTGTAAAAAAAATAAAGTCGGTAGATTTTACAGTAAAAAAAACGGCATCACAGTCGCCAGATTTTTACCGTACGGGAAAAATAAGTGGTACCATTTTTCCTTTTAAAGTAATAAATTGTGAAGTCGTTTTTGGGACCATCCTAATGTTGATCGATTTTACCACCGGGGGTGCAAATGAGACATTCTCTATTAGATGCAATGATTTTCTGTATTGAGACCATGATTTTGGTCCTAACTTGTTCAACGGTCCTCATATGGAAGGTACTTTTCCTTGTTGATGTCTCAAGAAGGGTAGAAATACAAGCACACACACACACACACACACATATACATTCTTGTATTTGTTACCTTCTTGAGACCTCTGAAAAAGGACTACCTCTTTAGGACTAACCTTTCAAGATATATAAAGATTTGTATTTACAACATTAATAATATATATATACTATGTGTAAATATAAAAAAAAAGCTTGTTGTGAAAAATGAGTTGGGATTTCACAAGAAAAAGGTCACAATTTCACAAGAAAAACTTGTGGCAATGTTATAATAACAGTCGCAAATCAAAATTTTACAAAAAAAGCTGACAATTTGTGCAATATTATTATCAAAGTTGGAATTATACTCAATAACAGTTGCGATTTTACAAGAAAAGCTTAAAATTTTGGCAATTTTATGAAAAGAGTCGTAATTTTATTCGACAAAAGTCACATTTTTATAAGAAAACTAGTTTTTTGCCAATATTATAATAATAATCGGAATTTTACTTGGCAAAATTATGACAAAGGTCATAATTTTACTCAAAAAATGTCACTTACAAGAACAACAAAAAAATTGGCAATATTGCGATAAAAGTCCGAATTTTATATGACAAATGTCACCATTAAGCATTAAAAAATTATAATTTTACATAAAAAAGTAATGATTTTACGAGAAAATATTGCAATATTACAGAAACAGAAAGAATATGAGAAATTATTCCCAATTTTATAGGAAAAAAGTCGACACATTGTGAGTAAAAAGCAACCTTTTATTTAATACATTTGTATTTTTTATTTTTTGTTAGTAATTAGTTTTTAATCTTCATTATTTACTTCGAGTTATTACAGTATGTCTCTATACACATATTTATTTTATTTTTTAAATTAATTTTGGCCACTGGGGGCGCATTTCATATTCTTACACACACTTGTTATTTCATATGTTGACCAGAGGGGGAGCACTTTTAAAACCGACACTCATTCATTTTGAAAAATCTCTCTTTTTTGAGACCACCCTAATTTTGATCAATTTAACCACCATAGTTTGAGACATTCTCTATTCGATGAAATGGTTTTCCGTATTGGGACCATGATTTTCGGCCCAAACTTGTTCACCGGTCCTCATATGGACAGTACTTTTCCTTGTTGATGTCTCAAGAAGGGTAGAAATACAAATGGATACATTTCAGAGTACAGAGGATCCAGGGGAGTAAATACTATCACTATCTGCACCAGGACGCTGACACAAAACTCCCCCACAGCACGGCCAAAAAACCCTGATGCAGTTTGCTTCCTCTGAAGAACGCGGAAAAGTAAAAATAACAAAACCTGCAAAATAGTAAGGACCATGAGTAGGAATGAAAGATAAAATACAAGTAAAACGTATGAAGATACAAATAAATGATGTCATCCAGCCTCCGACTTGCTCCAAACTGAACAATGTCTGCTGTAAACATGATTGTTTTCGTTGGCACGATTATTGTATTGGAGCACATTCATTATCTCTAAAGCAGTGGTTCTTAACCTTGTTGGAGGTACCGAACCCCACCAGTTTCATATTCACATTCACCGAACCGTTCTTTAGTGAAAAATAAATTGTATTTTTTTTTTTCAAATTCAAGACAAAGTTATATGTTTTTGGCAACACTTTAGCATTGGAAACATATTCAAGTACCAAAGACTTAATTTAGAGTTTTTTGGACACTAGGGGAACATATTCCAAGTAACAAAGACTTAATTTAGAGTTATTTGGTTAGGGTTAGAGGGTTAGGTGTGACGACTGGGTCGCATCGTGATGCGGGTGTGGTTCTCCCAAGGATGCAGACGGCTTCGGACACAGCTTGCAGGTAGGAAAATAATTTATTGAAAGTATAAATCGTACGGGGAACGAACAAAAGACGTGCAAATAGCAAAAGGCAAAAACAAAAGGACTAGCGTGGGAGCTAGCAGGCAAAATGGCATAGCGTGAAAAGCTAGCGGGAATCTAAGTTGTCGTTATCAGTTGTATGGGAACAAACTAGGAAGCCAGACCGAGTGAGGCCAGAACAAAGACTAAATAGCCCTCTGATTAGCGCCCGGGCAACAGGTGCGCATCCCGGACACTAACCAGAGGCAGGTGTGTATAATCTGCCGTCATGGCAACAGAAACAAACGAAACTCAAGGTGCTGAAAACACATGTGACTCAAACATAAACAAACTATGATCCGGGCAGCGGATCGTAACAGTACCCCCCCTTTAAAGGACAGATTCCAGATGTCCCTTGACACTAAATAAAACTAGAACCCAAAAAACAAGAAATAGTTCGAGAGTCAAGGGAGGGCGGAGGGAGGATTTGGTGGTGGGTCGCCAGGCCACGTGTCCCCGAATCCACCGGGGAAGAGTCAGGTGGCGGCGGCGAGTGGAACGCCGCTGCCGCAGGCGAGGCGGGCGACCACGGAAAGGCCACATTCGTGGCTGCCGAGAAGGTGGGCGTGAGTGGCGCCAGAAGTTCAGCAGCCGGAGAGTTCTACGACTACGTCTCGGGTGTCGCTGCTGTTTGCGCCACTGGCGTCCATAAACAAACCTCCGAGAGCGCCGCTTGCGCAGCCAGACCACTCGAGGTCGCTGATACGAAGACGAGGAGAGAGCAGACGTCGCCGTGGAAACAGGAGGAGCCGACGTCGCCGTGGAAGCAGGAGGAGCCGTCGTCGCCGTGGAAGCAGGAGGAGCCGTCGTCGCCGTGGAAGCAGGAGGAGCCGACGTCGCCTTGGAAGCAGGAGGAGTCGTCGTCGCCGTGGAGGCAGGAGGAGTCGTCGTCGCCGTGGAGGCAGGAGGAGTCGTCGTCGCCGTGGAGGCAGGAGGAGTCGTCGTCGCCGTGGAGGCAGGAGGAGTCGTCGTCGCCGTGGAGGCAGGAGGAGACGTCGTCGCCGTGGAGGCAGGAGGAGACGTCGTCGCCGTGGAGGCAGGAGGAGACGTCGTCGCCGTGGAGGCAGGAGGAGTCGACGTCGCCGTGGAAGCGGGAGGAGACGTCGTTGCGGCAGCTGGTGCAGGTACTGGTGCAAGTCTTGGAGCCGCGACTCGTGCCAGCCTCGGAGCCGGGACAGGGGTTGGTCTTGGAGTCGGTGCTGGTGTGAGAACCAGCCTTGGAGCCGGCGCTGGTGTGGGAACCAGCCTTGGAGCCGGCGCTGGTGTGGGAACCAGCCTTGGAGCCGGCGCTGGTGTGGGAACCAGCCGAGGAGCCGGCGCTGGTGTGGGAACCAGCCGAGGAGCCGGCGCTGGTGTGGGAACCAGCCGAGGAGCAGGAACAGGTGCAGATGCTAGCCGAGGTGCAGCTGGAGGTGGCCTAGCTGGCGATTGTGGCTTAGCAGGCCGAAGGACTGGTGGCGGTGGCCGTGCAGGAGGTTGCGGCTTAGCACGCCGAAAGACAGGTGGCGGTGGCCGTGCAGGAGGTTGCGGCTTAGCACGCTGAAAGACTGGTGGCGGTGGCCGTGCAGGAGGTTGCGGTTTAGCACGCCGAAAAACTGATGGCGGTGGCCGTGCAGGAGGTTGCGGTTTAGCACGGCGAAAGACTGGTGGCGGTGGCCGTGCAGGAGGTTGCGGTTTAGCACGCCGAAAGACTGGTGGCGGTGGCCGTGCAGGAGGTTGCGGTTTAGCTGAGCGCAGTGGTGCCACCCCACTAGCACAGCTCCCAGCACTAGCCCCTCCCTCAAGACGCGGATACCAGACTTGCTCTTTGCGGTTTGGAACCGTCTTCAAGGGTGGGTGGGGGGAGGTATGGAGGGGGGTATACTCCTCCTCTTTAAATTGTCCAAATTGACTGTTAGTCTTCCCAATATCATGGGACTGTAGGGACGACCAGGAGGGAGAAAACAGAGGAGTGGGCGGAGCTTGAGCTATAGGGGGTGGGGCCAATGTAATTGGGGGCGGGGCTTGAAAATCAGAATGTGACTGACTAGACTTGAACTTAACAAAAATGTCCTGATAATGTTTTATCTTAGAATAAAAGTTATTTTGAATTGGCTGACAGAAAGAAGCAGAAGATATGGAAAAAAAATCTTGATCAATGACATCATCTGAAGTGGGCGGAGTTACCTCTTCGGGGGGCGCCATGATGTCATTGTTGTAGCTGTCCATGTGACTGACAGCCCAATCGGAAAATTGTTTGGCGAAGTGGTCGATGGGGTTGCCAAACATCTGAGGAGGGGGAGCTTGAGCTGCATGTAGCTTGCTTCGGTCCGGGGGAGGAGTTTGCAGGAGCGGCGCGTCTTGGCGGCGAGGGAAAGACCTTCTGGCCGGCTTCCGTCTTTGCTGACGCGTTCGGTACTGCGGGGGTGTGGCGATGTCCTCGGGCCAAACGGAGTGGATTGGGACCAGCTTTCCGTTTGGACCCCATATCAGGTCCTGGCGCTCCGAGGGGGAATAACGAAGAGTTTCCGCCTCCATCGCTCGCAACACCTCCCACGTACCTTCATCGAACTCCTCGATGGCCGCCGCGGCAGAATTGTTATTTGCTGGCTTCCTACTGTGACGACTGGGTCGCATCGTGATGCGGGTGTGGTTCTCCCAAGGATGCAGACGGCTTCGGACACAGCTTGCAGGTAGGAAAATAATTTATTGAAAATATAAATCGTACGGGGAACGAACAAAAGACGTGCAAATAGCAAAAGGCAAAAACAAAAGGACTAGCGTGGGAGCTAGCAGGCAAAATGGCATAGCGTGAAAAGCTAGCGGGAATCTAAGTTGTCGTTTTCAGTTGTATGGGAACAAACTAGGAAGCCAGACCGAGTGAGGCCAGGACAAAGACTAAATAGCCCTCTGATTAGCGCCCGGGCAACAGGTGCGCATCCCGGACACTAACCAGAGGCAGGTGTGTATAATCTGCCGTCATGGCAACAGAAACAAACGAAACTCAAGGTGCTGAAAACACATGTGACTCAAACATAAACAAACTATGATCCGGGCAGCGGATCGTAACATTAGGCTTATAATAAGGCCATGCCAAATAAGGCACTAATAAGTACTTAATAATGACTAGTTAAGAGCCAATATGTTACTAATTTGCATGTTAATAAGCAACTAATTAATGGTGAATATGTTCCCCATACTAAAGTGTTACCATGTTTTTTTTACTGGTGCACAAAATGAACCGTGCATGAACATCACCTTGTTCAAAGAACAAAACCAACACAGTGCATAAACTCACACCAAATGACACACCTGCAAACCAGTGTGACTTCTGCTGTTGCCGTATCCGTAATACGCCGATAGAGAGAAGTTTTTATTTACACGATGAGTCGGGTGTGTCTTGACCTCCGCCGAACCCCTGAGCCCGACTCACCGAACCTCTAGGGTTCGATCAAACCCAGGTTAAAGGGGAACATTATCACAATTTCAGAATGGTTAAAACCATTAAAAATCAGTTCCCAGTGGCTTATTATATTTTTCGAAGTTTTTTTTCAAAATTTTACCCATCACGCAATAGCCCTAAAAAAAGCTTCAAAGTGCCGGATTTTAACCATCATTATAAACACCCGTCCATTTTCCTGTGACGTCACATAGTGAAGCCAACACAAACAAACATGGCGGAAAGAACAGCAAGCTATAGCAACATTAGCTCGGATTCAAACTCGGATTTCAGCGGTTTAAGCGATTCAACAGATTACGAATGTATTGAAACGGATGGTTGTAGTGTGGAGGCAGGTAGCGGAAACGAAATTGAAGAAGAAACTGAAGCTATTGAGCCATATCGGTTTGAACCGTATGCAAGCGAAACCGACGAAAACGACACGACAGCCAGCGACACGGGAGAAAGAGGACGAATTCGGCGATCGCCTTCTAACCAACAATTGGTATGTGTTTGTTTGGCATTAAAGGTAACTAACAGCTATGAACTAGGTTTACAGCATATGAAATACATTTGGCAACAACATGCACTTTGAGAGTGCAGACAGCCCAATTTTCATCAATTAATATATTCTGTAGACATACCCTCATGTCAGCAGGCCAGGGAAGCTAGGGTCAATATTCTTCTCTTGATCATCTTCGGGACAGTGTGAGCCAAGACATCCAGGGGGTTTAGCTCGCTCGTCTGCGGGAACAAACTGCCGCCATTGCTTGCCGTGCTACCGAGGACCTTTGTCCCTGAATTGCTCACACACTCCGGCAGATTCAATGGGGGTCTGGCGGCAGATTTCTTTGACTTTATCGTTGGAAATGCATCTGCTTTGAGTGTCGCAGGATATCCACACATTCTTGCCATCTCTGTCGTAGCGTAGCTTTCGTCGGTAAAGTGTGCGGAACAAACGACCAATTTCTTGCCACTTTCGCATCTTTGGGCCACTGGTGCAACTTCAATCCGTCCCTGTTCGTGTTGTTACACCCTCCGACAACACACCGACGAGGCATGATGTCTCCAAGGTACGGAAAACAGTCGAAAAAACGGAAAATAACAGAGCTGATTTGACTCGGTGTTTGAGAAAATGGCGGATTGCTTCCCGATGTGATATTCCCGAGAGCGAATATTAGAAAGGCGTTTAATTCGCCAAAATTCACCCATTTGGAGTTCGGAAATCGGTTAAAAAAATATATGGTCTTTTTTCTGCAACATCAAGGTATATATTGACGCTTACATAGGTCTGGTGATAATGTTCCCCTTTAAGAACCACTGCTCTAAAGGCAGATCAGGTCTCATTTCCTCCGAGAGACGTCCTCATGAGGACTACTAGATAAAACCCAACTTGATGACGCAAGGAAATAAAAAGGTGGATTTAAAGGAAAACATTTATTTTTTTTAAACATCTTTACCATCTTCACGTTTAGCCCTAGATCAAGACGATATTCCCACCTTTTCAGACTTCATCGGGCACAATGAGGGATTCATTTCCCTCAAGACAGGACCTTTTAATTAGCTGTCTTTTGCTATTAGGCAGAGCAGCAGAAACTCTGGAACCCAAGAGGGCCAAACCCTCCCTCTTCCCCTTATTAGAATCATACTTTCCATTTGATGAGTTAGCGTGAATGTAAGAAGAAAAGCAAATAATGAGAGCATGCTCTTAACGTCCACGTATTCACAGCTAATTGATATATCAGTTTTATTACCAGTGTCTATAAAAGGGACAAGCGGTAGAAAATGGATGGATCCAACTCATGATCCAACTTTATTTCCCTTATGCGAAACATTTCCAGCCAGATCCTCCCTGAAGATGACTTTTAAAGCGCACCTTGACACACGCCCTCCGTCTCCCCGCCCTAGCGACGACACAACACTATCATTAGGTTGGCTATCGGCGGGAGGTGGTAATTGGGCGTCCCGCGGCACCGTCGGCTATTTTTTTGCTGACGCGGCCACCCGCCGTGATTCCCCACCTGGACTTCCTCGCCACACAAATCTGCGTCATTCGCTCGCTTCGTTTGTGCCGGAACACAAAAGTGTAACAACTGCGGAGTTGACCTTTTTTTTTTGAGGATTACAACTCCGTGAAGGGGTAATTCACAGCGGGGTTACAGCCCGACTCCGAGAAACAAGTAGAGTTAGAACGGTCTTGTTTACCATTCTTTCAAAACAATAATGTCGCGATGATGAGGTCTTCGGATAAAATGTCATAACTTTGAAAAAAAAATCTGAGAAAGCTGTCTTGTACAGAACCCAAAACCAGTGAAGTTGGCACGTTGTGTAAATGGTAAATAAAAACAGAATACAATGATTTGCAAATCCTTTTCAACTTATATTCAATTGAATAGACTGCAAAGACAAAGTACTTAACGTTCGAACTGGATAACTTTATTTGCAAATATTCGCTCATTTGGAATTTGATGCCTGCGACATGTTTCAAAAAAGCTGAAACAAGAGGCAAAAAAGTTTGAGAAAGTTGAGGAATGCTCATCAAACACTTATTTGGAACATCCCACAGGTGAACGGGCTAATCGGGAACAGGTGGGTGCCATGATTGGGTATAAAAGCAGCTTCCATGAAATGCTCAGTCATTCACAAACGAGGACGGGGGTGAGGGTCACCGCTTTGTGAACAAACGCGTGAGCAAATTGTCGAACAGTTTAAGAACAACATCTACGGTCCGTAATATCGTCAAAAGTTTCAGAAAATGCTGGAAAAATCACAGCAAGACTGAAAACCAACATTGAATGCCCGTGACCTTTGATCCCTCAGGTGGTACTGCATCAAAAAGCGACGTCAGTCTGTAAAGGACATCACCACATGGGCTCAGCAAGACTTCAGAAAACCACTGTCAGTAACTACAGTTGGTCGCTACATCTGTAAGTGCAAGTTAAAACACTACTAGGAGAAAGTAAACGAAAGCCATTTATCAACAACACCCAGAAATGCCGCCGGCTTCGCTGGGCCCGAGCTCATTTAAGATGGACTGATGCAAATTGGAAACTGACAACTTTTTTTCAATGTGTTGCTGCCATTAAATTCTAACTTAATGATTCAACGGTATGAATGACAACCGCAGCAGAACTCCCGACAGTTGTTAGTGTTAGTATTTTAAATTAAAACGGGCGAAAAACCGCGACCGAAAACTGCACATTGATAAACTCAGGGACTGACTAGCGCCAGCTTAAATGCTAACATAAAAACATTAAGAAACAACATACATTCCTGTGGAAGACTTGTGCTTCCGGGTTCTTCGGACCACCAACCCAGGCTCCTCCAGGGTTACAACAATGTTTTATTTTGTAATAAATTGTCTTTCTGATTTTCAGCAATTGTCTTTTTGTTGTGCTCCACCATCCAACCTACCGTATTTTTCGGAGTATAAGTCGCACCTGCCAAAAATGCATAATAAAAAGGAAAAAAACATATATAAATCGCAATGGAGCCCGGCCAAACTTTGAAAAAAACTGTGACTTATAGTTCGAAAAATACGGTATTCTCCTTCCCGGCTGCTGCCTTTAACAGAGCGACAGGTGATTAGATAAACACGCCCAGGTGGGCCATCTACACACCTGTCGCTGATCTCGAAGCCGGTCCTGGCACACCCCACTTTGCTGCAGGTCCGCAGGCCACGCCCCCCTCCACAATACCGAATATGATTCATTAGTATTGCGGTACTATACTAAAACCGGTATACCGTACAGCCCTACGCCGAACCCGTTGTCCTCAGGTTCGGTTTCAGGCACACCACCCGAGCATTCCAATGCCCAAGGTGCACTTCCTGTGCCTCGCATGCGAAGTGTTCCGTGTGGGAAATCTGTACGCAGCCGTACCGTTTACGCCTCTACCCATACTTACCATAATTGAGACCTCCGAATTCGGGAGATGGGCGGGATGTTGGGGGGGTGGGGTTGAGGTGCAGGCAGCATACCCCTCCCCCTTGGAGCTGTCCTGGATGAAATAAAAAAAAATTTTCCAATAATTTTGGAACTTGCAAGCGTACTTCTTATTCTTACTCGTCGTCGCCATGTCTCTTCTTCGTTCTTCTGCTTCGTCTCCTTCTTGTTGTGTGTGCAGTCGTGCACTGAGCTCCAAAAACTATATATGTTATTGTAGCGTCCCGGAAGAGTTAGTGCTGCAAGGGGTTCTGGGTATTTGTTCTGTTGTGTTTATGTTGTGTTACGGTGCGGATGTTCTCCCGAAATGTGTTTGTCATTCTTGTTTGGTGTGGGTTGACAGTGTGGCGCATATTTGTAACAGTGTTAAAGTTGTTTATACGGCCACCGTCAGTGTAACCTGTATGGCTGTTGACCAAGTCTGCCTTGCATTCCATATGTGTGTGTGTGCTTGAAATTAACGGTGTCATTAAACCAGTTAAAAGATCGTACAATGTGTCAGCATTTCTTGACATCTTGGAGTAAAGACCATTGTTCAACCCGTCCAAAGCTACATTATGATGTGACTGGGCCGGCACGCTGTTTATATGGAGGAAAAGCGGACGCCTGGACAGCATGCGGCTGTTAAGGGGTGAAGGTTTTAGGTGAGCATACTTGCCAACCCTCCCGATTTTCCCGGGAGACTCCCGAATTTCAGTGCCCCTTCCGAAAATCTCCCTCGGCAACCATTCTCCCGAATTTCTCCCGATTTCCACCCGGACAACAATATCGGGGCACTGCCTTTAGCGTCCTCTACAACCTGTCGTTACGTCCGCCTTTCCTCCATACAAACGGCGTGCCGGCCCAGACACATAACACATGCGGCTTTTACACACACACACACACACAAGACAATGCAATGCATACTTGATCAACAGCCATACAGGTCACACACTGAAGGTGGCCATATAAACAACCTTAACACTGTTACAAATATGCGCCACCCTGTGAACCCACACCAAACAAGAATGACAAACACATTTTGGGAGAACATCCGCACCGTAACACAAACGGGGTTTGTATGTATATATATTTTATCACACAACTTTAGTATGCTTAAAGTCAGTTGCTATAGTTATTAGCTATTGTGCTCAAGTTAGACTTTTGTATCTGTGCAAGGACGGAACTTCTTGTCTGAGGGGTGGCCTCAGCCGCAGATGTTATCTTTGTTTTAGCCCGCTAACAGCCAAGGGCTTCAAGGACCTCAACGAAGATAAGACGACAGCACGCAGAAGAAGCAGGGACAACAAGAACCTCAACGCAGATAAGACGACAGCACGCAGACGAAGCGGAGACAAGGCGAAATCACAAGGCCCCCAGCACATTCCGTCACGTATTGTGCGTACTGGACCTGCTTTGCATGATATATGTGACCACTCCTTTTAGAGGCGGCCTTAGTGATGTTGACTGTGGAACTCCTGAATAAATAGAGGGACGCGGGAGCTGAACCTTAGAGCGTATGGCGAAACTGTGACTTAGTGTAACTATAGTTGTGTTGTGGCGTAAAGTTGCTGTGTTGTGGCTTTATGTTGTTGTGTTTTGGTGTAAAAACATAAACACAACAGAACAAATACCCAAAATCTCTTGCAGCACTAACTCTTCCGGGACGCTACTATATACACTCCTCACCCGCTTTTGTGTTGTGTTGTGACTATTTTGATGTGTTGTGGCGTAAAGTTGCTGTGTTGTGACTTTATTTTGTTGTGTCGTGGCGTAAAGTTGCTGTGTTGTGGCTTTATTGTGTTGTGTTGTGGCGTATAGTTGCTGTGTTGGGGCTTTATTGTGTTGTGTTGTGGCGTAAAGTTGCTGTGTTGGGGCTTTATTGTGTTGTGTTGTGGCGTAAAGTTGCTGTGTTGTGGCTTTATTGTGTTGTGTTGTGGCGTAAAGTTGCTGTTTTGGGGCTTTGTTGTGTTGTGGTTTTATTGTGTTGTGTTGTGGCTTTATTGTGTTTTGTTGTGGTGTAAAGTTGCTGTGTTGTGGCTTTATGTTGTTGTGTTGTGGTGTAAAAACATAAACACAACAGAACAAATACCCAAAATCTCTTGCAGCACTAACTCTTCCGGGACGCTACTATATACACTCATCGAATTCGGATGTCTCAAGGTTGGCAAATTTGCAGGTGAGAGATGACGCTAAAGGCCTCAATATTGTTGTC
Organism: Nerophis lumbriciformis; assembly: GCF_033978685.3. Classification (NCBI taxonomy): domain Eukaryota; kingdom Metazoa; phylum Chordata; class Actinopteri; order Syngnathiformes; family Syngnathidae; genus Nerophis; species Nerophis lumbriciformis. Next base: position 42,392,646 of record NC_084554.2, read on the forward strand.
AAGGTAAAAAAAAATGTTCAAGGTAAAAAATGATTTTCAAGGTAAAAAACATTTTTCAAGGTACAATTTTTTTTTTAAGGTTAAAAATGATTTTCAAGGTAAACAAATGATTTTCAAGGTAAAATTATTTTTTCAAGGTAAAACTTGTTTTTCAAGGTAAAAAATGATTTTCAAGGTAAAAAAAAAATTTCAAGGTAAATTTTTTTTTTCAAGGTTAATGATTTTCAAGGTAAAAAATGATTTTCAAATTTTTTAAATTTTTTAAAAATGTTTTTAATTTTTTGTATTTATTTTTAATTTTTTTTAATTTTTAAAAATTTAAAAAAAATGTTTTTAGTTTTTTTAAATTTTAAAAAAATTTTTAAAACAATTTTAAATGTTTTACATTTTTTTAAACAATTTTAACAATTGACATTTTTTTTTAGGGTTGCCCCGGGAGATTTCCGAGAGGGGCACTGAAATTCGGGAGTCTCCCGGGAAAATCGTGAGGTTTGGCAAGTATGCCTCTACCTTTTGCACGGCGCCTTCACCCCAACCGACCACCTATCACCGTGGCGACACTCTGCCAGAACGCTAACGATCCCAAAACGGCGTGTGTGAAATCCTGTTCCAGTCGTTCCGTGTCACTTGTAAGCGTCTTCTCGGGACTGACGGAGCGGCCAATTAACCTTATTTACCACGTCGGCCTTCATCGCCCTAACGAGCTCCGCTGGGTTTCTCCCTAATAACGAGCTGCCGTGACTGGGGACCGCGTCTTCGCCGGTTCCGATTGTGTTTGCCGGGCGATGATTAAGGTGACAGGGTAGTGTTGACTGAACAAGAAAGCTCACGCTGTTTGTTTTTTTGTTTTTTTTCTCCGCACGTTTTAATGGCTCGCCTCCCGCCGAGTCGCCACTGAGTGGAGGCCCCGGACTTATTTGCTCACTTGTCAAATGAGTTTGCCTCCCAGGGAGTGCATGAATTCTTCTTTAATGGGATTATCCACGCAACACAAATAAAAATGTAATGGGAACTTTGGACATAGTGTTTAAGAGCTTAGGTAAACACCACTCCCCATCAGGCACGCTCCTGAAAGCCACTGTAACAATTGGAAGCTCGCAAATGTTTCAAAGCGGGGGGGCTGTCCGTGGGTTTGAACCCCACATGAAGAATATCCCCTCCTCCCCCCTCTCGGTGCCGCTGGCATCTTGGTCTATTTGTAACGGCGGTTGCTCAATGGAGCGAGAATGCGGCGCTTCTTAGGGCTCGCTATCAGGAGGAGGAACAGATTTGGCTTGAAGCAGCTTAGGAGAGACTAGTGGAGTGCACACTTCAACCTTAACAGCTTGGAGGAGACGTTGCTCTTTTTCAATGATGTTTGACCAAAGAAGAGAAGCTCACCTTGTTCTGCAGCAAATTACGAGGAACATCCATCCAACACCAAGCTGGTATATTTCTTCAACAGCTAAAATCTCGCTACACAATTTAATACACAATAACGTGGCGTGAGATGACGTAACAGTGTCAGGCTTGGTCAATATATACAAACCCCGTTTCCATATGAGTTGGGAATTTGTGTTAGATGTAAATATAAACGGAATACAATGATTTGCAAATCCTTTTCAGCCCATATTCAATTGAATGCACTACAAACACAAGATATTTGATGTTCAAACTCATAAACTTTATTTTTTTTTTGCAAATAATAATTCACTTAGAATGTCATGGCTGCAAACCATGCCAAAGTAGTTGGGAAAGGGCATGTTCACCACTGTGTTACATGGCCTTTCCTTTTAACAACACTCAGTAAACGTTTGGGAACTGAGGAGACACATTTTTTAAGCTTCTCAGGTGGAATTCTTTCCCATTCTTGCTTGATGTACAGCTTAAGTTGTTCAACAGTCCGGGGGTCTCTTTCTCTTCATAATGCGCCACACATTTTCAATGGGAGACATGTCTGGACTACAGGCAGGCCAGTCTAGTACCCGCACTCTTTTACTATGAAGCCACGTTGATGTAACACGTGGCTTGGCATTGTCTTGCTGAAATAAGCAGGGGCGTCCATGGTAACGTTGCTTGGATGGCAACATATGTTGCTCCAAAACCTGTATGTACCTTTCAGCATTAATGGCGCCTTCACAGATGTGTAAGTTACCCATGTCTTGGGCACTAATACACCCCCATACCATCACAGATGCTGGCTTTTCAACTTTGCGCCTATAACAATCCGGATGGTTCTTTTCCTCTTTGGTCCGTAGGACACGACATCCAGTTTCCAAAAACAATTTGAAATGTGGACTCGTCAGACCACAGAAGACTTTTCCACTTCGTATAAGTCCATCTTAGATGAGCTCAGGCCCAGCAAAGCCGACGGCGTTTCTGGGTGTTGTTGATAAACGTTTTTTGCCTTGCATAGGAGAGTTTTAACTTGCACTTACAGATGTATTGACCAACTGTAGTTACTGACAGTGGGTTTCTGAAGTGTTCCTTAGCCCATGTGGTGATATCCTTTACACACTGATGTCGCTTGTTGATGCAGTACAGCCTGAGGGATCGAAGGTCATGGGCTTAGCTGCTTACGTGCAGTGATTTCTCCAGATTCTCTGAACCCTTTGATGATATTACGTACCGTAGAAGGTGAAATCCCTAAATTCCTTGCAATAGCTGGTTGAGAAAGGTTTTTCTTAAACTGTTCAACAATTTGCTCACGCATTTGTTGACAAAGTGGTGACCCTCGCCCCATCCTTGTTTGTGAATGACTGAGCATTTCATGGAATCTACTTTTTTACCCAATAATGGCGCCCACCTGTTCCCAATTTGCCTGTTCACCTGTGGGATGTTCCAAATAAAGTGTTTGATGAGCATTCCTCAACTTTATCAGTATTTATTGCCACCTTTCCCATCTTCTTTGTCACGTGTTGCTGGCATCAAATTGTAAAGTTAATGATTATTTGCAACAAAACATTTTTTTTATCAGTTTGAACATCAAATATGTTGTCTTTGTAGCATATTCAACATAATATGGGTTGAAAATGATTTGCAAATCATTGTATTCTGTTTATATTTACATCTAACACAATTTCCCAACTCATATGGAAACGGGGTTTGTATATATATATATATATATATATATATATATATATATATATATATATATATATATATATATATATATATATATATATATATATATTATCACACAACTTTAGTATGCTTTAAGTCAGTTGCTATAGTTATTAGCTATTGTGCTCAAGTTAGACTTTTGTATCTGTGCTATGGACAAAGCTTCTTGTCTGAGGGGTGGCCTCAGCCGCAGATGTTATCTTTGTTTTAGCCCGCTAACAGCCAAGGGCTTCAAGGACCTCCACAAAGATAAGACGACAGCACGCAGACGAAGCAGGAACAACAAGAACCTCAACGCGGATAAGACGACAGCACGCAGACGAAGCGGAGACAAGGCGAAATCACAAGGCCCCCAGCACATTCCGTCACGTATTGTGCGTACTGGACCTGCTTTGCATGATATATGTGACCACTCCTTTTAGAGGCGGCCTCAGTGTTGTTGACTGTGGAACTCCTGAATAAATAGAGGGACCCGGGAGCTGAACCTTAGAGCGTAGGGCGAGACTGTGACTAAGTGTAACTATAGTTGTGTTGTGGCGTAAAGTTGCTGTGTTGTGGCTTTATGTTGTTGTGTTGTGGTGTAAAGTTGCTGTGTTGTGGCTTTATTGTGTTGTGTTGTGGCTTTATTGTGTTGTGTTGTGGTGTAAAGTTGTTGTGTCGTGACTTTATTTTGTTGTGTTGTGGCGTAACGTTGCTGTATTGAGGCTTTATGTAGTTGTGTTGTGGCCTAAAGTTGCTGTTTTGTGGCTTTATTGTGTTGTGTTGTGGTTTTATTGTGTTGTGTTGTGGCGTAAAGTTGCTGTGTTGAGGCTTTATGTAGTTGTGTTGTGGTGTAAAGTTGCTGTTTTGTGATTTTGTTGTGTTGTGGCTTTATTGTGTTGTGTTGTGGTATAAAGTTGCTGTGTTGTGGATTTATTGTGTTGTGTTGTGGCGTAAAGTTGCTGTGTTGAGGCTTTATGTAGTTGTGTTGTGGCGTAAAATTTCTGTTTTGTGGCTTTATTGTGTTGTGTTGTGGCGTAGAGTTGCTGTGTTGAGGCTTTATGTAGTTGTGTTGTGGTGTAAAGTTGCTGTTTTGTGGTTTTGTTGTGATGTGGCTTTATTGTGTTGTGTTGTGGTACAAAGTTGCTGTGTTGTGGCTTTATCGTGTTGTGTTGTGGCGTAAAGTTGCTGTGTTGAAGCTTTATGTAGTTGTGTTGAGGCTTTATGTAGTTGTGTTGTGGCGTAAAGTTGCTGTTTTGTGACTTTTTTTGTGTTGTGTTGTGACTTTATTGTGTTGTGTTGTGGCATAAAGTTGCTGTGTTGTGGTGTAAAGTTGCTGTGTTGTGACTTTATTTTGTTGTGTTGTGGCGTAAAGTTGCTGTGTTGAGGCTTTATGTAGTTGTGTTGTGGCGTAAAGTTGCTGTGTTGTGGCTTAATTGTGTTGTGTTGTGGTGTAAAGTTGCTGTGTTGTGACTTTATTTTGTTTCGTTGTGGCGTAAAGTTGCTGTGTTGAGGCTTTTTGTAGTTGTGTCGTGGCGTAAAGTTGCTGTGTTGTGGCTTTATTGTGTTGTGTTGTGGCTTTATTGTGTTGTGTTGCGGTGTAAAGTTGCTGTGTTGAGGCTTTATGTAGTTGTGTTGTGGTGTAAAGTTGATGTTTTGTGGTTTTGTTGTGTTGTGGCTTTATTGTGTTGTGTTGTCGTATAAAGTTGCTGTGTTGTGGCTTTATTGTGTTGTGTTGTGACGTAAAGTTGCTGTGTTGAGGCTTTATGTAGTTGTGTTGTGGCGTAAAGTTGCTGTTTTGTGGCTTTTTTGTGTTGTGTTGTGACGTTATTTTGATCTGTTGTGGCATAAAGTTGCTGTATCGTGGCGTAAAGTTGCTCTGTTGTGACTTCATTGTGTTGTGTTGTGGCTTTATTGTGTTGTGTTGTGGCGTACAGTTGCTGTGTTGAGGCTTTATGTAGTTGTGTTATGGTGTAAAGTTGCTGTTTTGTGGTTTTGTTGTGTTGTGGCTTTATTGTGTTGTGTTGTGGTATAAAGTTGCTGTGTTGTGGCTTTATTGTGTTGTGGCGTAAAGTTGCTGTGTTGAGGCTTTATGTAGTTGTGTTGAGGCTTTATGTAGTTGTGTTGTGGCGTAAAGTTGCTGTTTTGTGGCTTTTTTGTGTTGTGTTGTGACGTTATTTTGATGTGTTGTGGCATAAAGTTGCTGTGTTGTGGCGTAAAGTTGTTTTGTTGTGACTTGATTTTGTTGTGTCGTGGCGTAAAGTTGCTGTGTTGTGGCTTTATTGTATTGAGGCGTAAAGTTGCTGTGTTGTGACCTTTTCAAGGTGCACATGCGTCACGGCCAAACTTGCAGATTAGACAATGTCGCCGTATCGACACAACACTGTGACAAAAGCCAGTACACAACACACACAACACACTTTGCAATGAAAAGCACGAACAATCGAGTAAAGAGATTTTTTTGAACTTTTAATCCGCTGGCCTTGCTGTAAATAAATCTCATCCTCGGCTCAATTTGCGACACTGCGACTGTGAGGAATGTTTCCCCCCAGTAAGCAAAGGTGGAAATCCACTTGAGTCTTCTGCGCTCCGTGACCTTCAGTGGACACGCTCAGACCTGCCACTTTAGCCGCCGCCCACTGAGCTCGCTGACGCCGCCTGTGGAGACGACTAATACAGCCCATAGTTCACAGGTTAATATGGTGCCCAGAGCAGGTGCTTACAATCCTCTTCTAGCCCACCGTCAGCCTCCTGGAGTCACTTCGAGTCGTCCTCAAACTGACACTTTTGTGTCAGACCGGGGAAAAGAAAACCAACCAAGGTAAAACTACCCAAAGTGAAACTACCACACTTAAGTACAGGCCTAACAACCAGATAGAATCGTGCATAAACAACATTACTAACACACAACAATTAGATTTGAAACATATGTCTACACAACACTTCACACTTTTAGTGTGTTAATATGCGGACTACAATTATGGAACAGTGTCAGGTTCAAACACTGATGACATTTACTAAACAAGACAAGAAGCAAGGAATTAAACAGAGACATAATTCAATTTGGCTCAGTGAGGAGAGATGCCTGGACACTGTACCCTTGCGCAGTGTCTCAGCACGCTCTGGCGAAAGATTGTACGCTTCGTCTTTTATTTGGACTTTCCCGGATTACATGGCAACAGCTGTTTCTAAGGGACGTGGGTCGTAAACAGCCATCGCCTTTGATTACAACAGTTCAAAAGAAAAGGTCGTAAAAGAGTTCAAAAAGAGGTGTCTTGAACTTGGGCAGATCCTGCCTTCTCTCCGCTTTGTAGTTCTTTGGTCAAAACAATATATTTCTGTTAATTGCAATACATGAAAAAAACAGAACACCTTCATGTTGCTTCCCCCCCTACACAGTGGAGTTTTACAAGCCTCCTTCTTGGTAGGTTCAAAGACAGCTTTTGTCTTCTCGCCGGGAACTCATTTCAACACAAAGTATTGTGATAACTTAGATACAATTATTCTAACAAACAGAGTACAGAGTTTAGCTTCCTATTTTCATCTTTATTTCAAATTTTAACAGTTAGCACGTTAGCCAGATAGCATCAGGTAACAAAAAATATAACATTTAGTTTGCTTCAAGTACCTCAGTATCACTCTGAGGTGTACTCATTTAAAATATACATTAAAAAAAGCTAACATGCTTAAACATTTAAAAATGTTTGTCATATTAATATGCGTAGTAAAATGATGCAAAATGATGCAAAGTATGCGGCGATGTTTGGTATAATTTTTAAGATATACCTTAGAAAAAATATTTAAAAAAGCTAACATGCTAACATTAGCATCTGTCAATTACTACTTAAATATGAGACCCTGAGGCATATACCTGCGGAATTATCTAAAAAGCTAGTATGCTAACGTAAAAAAAAAAAAAAAAGCTAAAAAAAGTTCTTAAAAATCGGTGATTTATTTTGAAAAATATGTCCTACAGTTGTTGTGGTGTTGCTTTATGTTTTTGTGTTGAATAATGTTTAAACATTTAAAAATGTTTGTCACATCGATATGCGGAGTAAAATGATGCAAAATGATGCAAAGTATGCGGCGGTGTTTGGTAACATACATAATTTTTAAGATATACCTTAGAAAATATATTTAAAAAAGCTAACATGCTAACATTAGCATCTGTAAATTACTACTTAAATATGAGACCCTGAGGTATATACCCGCGGAATTATCAAAAAAGTTGGTATGCTAACGTCAAAAAAAACAAAAATAGCTAAAAAAAGTTTTGAAAAAGTCTGTGATTTATTTTGAAAAATATGTCCTACAGTTATTGTGTTGTGGTTTTAAGTTGTTTAAACATTTAAAAATGTTTGTCACATCAATATGTGGAATAAAATGATGCAAAATGATGCAAAGTATGCGGCGGTGTTTGGTATCATACATCATTTTTAAGATATACTTTAGAAAATATATTTGAAAAAGCTAACATGCTAACGTTAGCATCCGTAAATTACTACTTAAATATGAGACCCTGAGGTATATACCTGCGGAATTATCTAAAAAGTTAGTATGCTAACGTAAAAAAAAAAAATAGCTAAAAAAAGTTTTTAAAAATCGGTGATTTATTTTGAAAAATATGTCCTACAGTTGTTGTGTTGTGGCTTTATGTTGTTGTGTTGGATACAATTTAAACTATTAAAAATGTTTGTCACATCAATATGCGGAGTAAAATGATGCAAAATGATGCAAAGTATGCGGCGGTGTTTGGTATCATACATCATTTTGAAGATATACCTCCGAAAATATATTAACAAAAGCTAACATGCTAACGTTATCATCTGTCAATTACTACTTAAATATGAGACCCTGAGGTATATACCTGCGGAATTATGTAAAAAGCTAGTATGCTAACGTAAAAAAAAAAAAATGCTAAAAAAAGTTTTTAAAAATCGATGATTTATTTTAAAAAATATGTCCGACAGTTGTTGTGGTGAATAACATTTAAACATTTAAAAATGTTTCTAACATCAATATGCGGAGTAAAATGATGCACAGTATGCGGCGGTGTTTGGTATCATACATAATTTTTAAGATATACCTTCTAAAATGTAATTAAAAAAGCTAACATGCTAACATTAGCATCTGTCAATTACTACTTAAATATGAGACCCTGATATATATACCTGCGTAATTATGTAAAAAGCTAGTATGCTATCGTAAAAAAAAAATTGTAAAAAAAAGTTTTTAAAAATCGGTGATTTATTTTGAAAAATATGTCCTACAGTTGTTGTGGTGTTGCTTTATGTTTTTGTGTTGAATAATGTTTAAACATTTAAAAATGTTTGTCACATCGATATGCGGAGTAAAATGATGCAAAATGATGCAAAGTATGCGGCGGTGTTTGGTAACATACATAATTTTTAAGATATACCTTCGAAAATATATTAAAAAAAGCTAACATGCTAACGTTATCATCTGTCAATTACTACTTAAATATGAGACCCTGAGGTATATACCTGCGTAATTATGTAAAAAGCTAGTATGCTAACGTAAAAAAAAAAAAAAGCTAAAAAAAGTTTTTAAAAATCAATGATTTATTTTGAAAACTATGTCCTACAGTTGTTGTGGTGAATAACATTTAAACATTTAAAAATGTTTGTCACATCAATATGTGGAGTAAAATGATGCAAAGTATAAGGCAGTGTTTTTTTTACAATGCTGAAAACGTACATGTCTAAGTCTCATTTGCATGTAGTAGATAATTGCATAGCAAAGTCCACTGCAAAGGACATGTTGGAAATCTTTTCATCTTTATCACTCGTTTCCTGACAAAAGCCAACAAATGGCAGCGAGTTCCCTCTTGACAGCGCTCTAAAGTGTAAGTCTTAGACGTCTCCATGAGTGCATTCAGCTCGAAGAGGTTGAAAAATGTGTTTATTATTCACCTTCTCCTTCAATTCGCTCTCTTTGAAATCTCGCTTTTCGACAGTCTCCAAGTGGCAGCGTGGTGAATAAAGAGCCTATAATGAGTCGCCCGACTAAGTGGACGTGATCATCTCTTCGTCGTTGGATGTAACGTTTTTCTCATTAGTGGAGGTAAGTCACGACATGATTGCATGTTGTAAATGGCTGACGGAATAATGACGCCATTTACCTTCTTCCTCGGCCACCGTTATAAATCTATTTCCTTAAGTGCCCACATTTCAGCCCAAGTCACATTTCTCTCTTTTATTTTATCTTCCACAAAATTCTTAATCTCTTCTTGTTGTAAGTACAAAACCCAAAACCAGTGAAGTTGACACGTTGTGTAAATCGTAAATAAAAACATAATACAATGATTTGCAAATCCTTTTCAACCTATATTCAATTGAAAAGACCACAAAGACAAGATATTTAATGTTCGAACTGAGAAACTATTTTTTTTTTTGCAAATAATCATTAACTTGCTGAAATAAGCAAGGGCGTCCATGATAACGTTGCTTGGATGGCAACATATGTTGCTCCAAAACCTGTATGTACTTTTCAGCATTAATGGTGCTTTCACAAATGTGTAAGTTACCCATGCCTTGGGCACTAATACACCCCCATACCATCACAGATGCTGGCTTTTCAACTTTGCACCTACAACAATCCGGATTGTTCTTTTCCTCTTTGTTCCGGAGGGCACGACGTCCACAGTTTCCAAAAACAATTTGAAATGTGGACTCGTCAGACCACAGAACACTTTTCACTTTGCATTAGTCCATCTTAGATGAGCTCGGGCCCAGGAAGGCTGGCGGCGCTTCTGGGTGTTGTTGATAAATGGCTTTGGCTTTGCATAGTAGAATTTTAATTTGCACATACAGATGTAGAGACAAACTGTAGTTACTGACAGTGGTGTTCTGAAGTGTTCCTGAGCCCACGTGGTGATATCCTTTACACACTGATGTCACTTTTTGATGCAGTACCGCCTGAGAGATCGAAGGTCCGTAATATCATCGCTTACGTGCAGTGAGTTCTCCAGATTCTCTGAACCTTTTGATGATATTACAGACTGTAGATGGTGAAATCACTAAATTCCTTGCAATAGCTGGTTGAGAAATGTTGTTCTTAAACTGTTCGACAATTTGCTCGCATATTTGTTGACAAAGTGGTGACCCTCGCCCCATCCTTGTTTGTAAATGACTCAGCATTTCATGGAAGCTGCTTTTATACCCAATCATGGCACCCACCTGTTCCCAATTAGCCTGTTCGCCTGTGAGATGTTCCAAATAAATGTTTGATGAGCATTCCTCAACTTTCTCTGTCTTTTTTGCCACTTGTGCCAGCTTTTTTGAAACAAATTCCAAATGAGCTAATATTTGCAAAAAATAACAAAGTTTTCCAGTTCAAACATTAAATATCTTGTCTTTGCAGTCTATTCAATTGAATATAAGTTGAAAAGGATCATTGTATTCTGTTTTTATTTACGATTTACACATCGTGCAAACTTCACTGGTTTTGGGGTTAGTAGTTGGTGTTGCAACAACCCCAGTATGTCGTACATAATGATCTTCGTAATCACGGTGTTCCTGAATGCATCTTGAAATGACTGTGATTGGTGGAGAACCAGGAAGTGTGGTTGTTGCTGGAGTTGAGCTGGGTCGGGCGATACTGCAGATTTTATTATCGGAACTGATACCAATGTTGAGTATTTTGACATACATAAGTACAAATATTGACTTTTTATAATAAAAAATAAAAAATCGGAATTATTGCATAATTCTGTGATTTTGCGTTCAATATTTTCATCACAATAAAACACAGGACAATGATTTTAATTAAACATAATTAAAATATAACAAAAATACATTAAATAATCTGTTATTGTCAATTTAGAGAAGTCAGGATTTGGCTACAATGACCACTTTTTGTGCCCTCATTCCTTCGCAGACACACACAGAACCCCCCCCCACACACCCCCACACCGCCCCCCCCCCCCCACACACACACACACACACGCTCACACACTCCACCGTAACTATGAATTATATTATTTGTCTCTAAAATAGTTATAAGTACACCTATGCATACAAAAAAGGAAATATAGATCAATTTACAACTAAAAATTACTTTAACATTGTTTTAAATCAGAAATTTAAAAAAAAACCATACATTTGTGTAAATAAAAAATAAAAAAAACATTTAAACTATAAAAATGTTTTGACTGACTTGAGCAATTTAAAAATGAAAAATAAAGCAAAATAAACTCAATAAATGATTTAAAATTGATCATCAACATTGACAGTTTATAAAAGCCTAAAACCTACAAAACAAAAATTAATAATAAAAAAAACAAAAAACAAATCTGTTTTTATCAAAATAGTGAAGTCATGAATTTAGTTGAAATTTGCACTTTTTGTACCTCCTTTGCAAAGAAAGAAAGAAATATAGATACATTTATAACAAAAATAACTATTGACATTGTTTTTTTAGTCAGAAAAGATTTGAAGTGCATCAATTTACCTGAATGAAAAAATATATATATATATATTAAAAAAAGAAAAAGAAAAAAAATAAATATATATATATATATATATATATATATATATATATATATATATATATATATATATATATATATATATATATATATTTAAACTATTGAAAATTTTGGACCCACTTGAGCAATTTGATAATGAAAAATAAAATAAAGATATAAAATAAATACATAGTGACAATTTTAAATTGATCATCAACATTGACAAATTATAAAACACTCACTAACATACAAAACAAACATGGAATTTAAAAAATCTGATTTTATCAAAATAGAGAAGTCAGGATTTTGGCAAGAATGAGTACGTTTTGTATTGTACTATAAATTGTATAAGTTGTCTCTAAAATTGTTATAAGTATACCTCTGCAAGCAAAAAAAAAGAAATATAGATCAATTTAGAACAAAATTTAACTATATTGTTTCAGTTATAAAATGTTAAAGTGCATCAATTAACCTGAATTTAAAAAAAAAATCGTATTTAAACTATAAACATTTTTTGACAGGCTTGAGCCATTAGATACCGAATACAAAAATCAAATATACTCAATAAATAATAGTAATTTAAAATGGACAGTTTATAAAACACTCCAACCTACAAAACAAATTAATAAAAAAATAAAATAAAATAAAAATCTGTTTTTATTAAAATAAAGAAGTCAGGATTTTGGCTTGAATGAGCACTTTTTGTATGCCCCCCACCCCACATTCTCTACAGTGACTATAAATAGTATAATTTCTCTAAAATTGTTATAAATATACCTCTGAAAACAATAAAATAAATACATATAAATCAATTTACAACAAAAAATAATTATATTGTTTTAGTCAGAAAAAATGTAAAGTGCATCAATTTACCTTATTTTAAAATAAAATAACATAAACATATTTCTACTATAAACATGTTTTTACCTGCTCGAGCCATTTCATACTGAAAAACAAAATCAAATAAACTCAATAAAAAATAGTAATTTAAAATGGACAGTTTATAAAACACTCCAACCTCCAAAACAAATTAATAAAAAAATAAAATAAAATACAAATCTGTTTTTATTAAAATAAAGAAGTCAGAATTTTGTCTAAAATTAGCACTTTTTGTATGCCCCCCACCCCACATTCTCCACAGTGACTACAAATAGTATCATTTCTCTAAAATTGTTATAAATACACCTCTGCAAACAATAAAACAAATAGATATGAATCAATTTACAACAAAAAATAACTATATTGTTTTAGTCAGAAAAAATGTAAAGTGCATCAATTTACCTGGTTATAAAATAAAATAATTTAAACGTATTTCAACTATAAACATTTTTTAACCTGCTCGAGCCATTTGATACTGAAAAACAAAATCAAATAAACTCAATAAAAAATAGTAATTTAAAATGGACAGTTTATAAAACACTTTATTTTACAAAACAAAAATGAATTGAAGAAAATAAATAAAAAATCAGTTTTTATTAAAATAATGAAGTCAAGATATTGGCTACAATGAACACTTTTTGTAGCGCACAGCTATTCGAAGGGTTGAAACATGCCACTGCATGATACTGATAAAGCATGTTCCCTGGCATGCCACTCACTCCCAATAAAAATATTGGAATGACGGCGGGCGCTCTGTAATCCAGAAAAAGCAGGCCGGCCATTTTGGGCAGACACCAGTGGAAAATGTGGCATGTCATCTCCTCTGAAGCGGCGGGGAGCCGTCTGATAATCAAGCTGGCGAGCTGCACTCACTTTTACTCCAACTATAAAAGTTGATGAATCAGACTTGGCTGAGCACTTAGGACCCTCGCGGCTGTCCTCGCTTTTGTCGCCGCGCCGAGATTTGTGTGGCTCATCCGTCCTATTAGGGCGCCGTGCCCTCCAATATGCTACCCTTCAAGTGCGAGTGTGCCCGCTGACCAAATCTACCAATTTGAATGACAAAGACAGGGAGAAATTGCTTGGCCTCGGCTTGAGTGTGCACATCTTGTTCATGCTGACAAGTAGAACTTGCTTTGGATCCCGGGGCCGCATGTTGGACTTATTTCTTTCTTGTAAATGCAACAATCACCTTAGAAAATGATGTTGTACAAACCCCGTTTCCATATGAGTGGAGAAATTGTGTTTGATGTAAATATAAACGGAATACAATGATTTGCAAATCATTTTCAACCCCTATTCAGTTGAATATGCTACAAAGACAACATATTTGATGTTGAAACTGATAAACTTTTTTTTTTTGTGCAAATAATCATTAACTTTAAAATTTGATGCCAGCAACACGTGACAAAGAAGTTGGGAAAGGTGGCAATAAATACTGACAAAGTTGAGGAATGCTCATCAAACACTTATTTGGAACATTCCACAGGTGAACAGGCTAATTGGGAACAGGTGGGTGCCATGATTGGGTATAAAAGTAGATTCCATGAAATGCACAATCAAGGATGGGGCGAGGGTCACCACTTTGTCAACAAATGCGTGAGCAAATTGTTGAACAGTTTAAGAACAACCTTTCTCAACCAGCTATTGCAAGGAATTTAGGGATTTCACCATCTACGGTCCGTAATATCATCAAAGGATCCAGAGATACTGGAGAAATCACTGCACGGAAGCAGCTAAGCCCGTGACCTTCGATCCCGCAGGCTGTACTGCATCAACAAGCGACATCAGTGTGTAAAGGATATCACCACATGGGCTCAGGAACACTTCAGAAACCCACTGTCAGTAACTACAGTTGGTCGCTACATCTGTAAGTGCAAGTTAAAACTCTCCTATGCAAGGCGAAAACCGTTTATCAACAACACCCAGAAACGCCGTCGGCTGCTCATCTAAGATGGACTGATACAAAGTGGAAAAGTGTTTGTGGTCTGACGAGTCCACATTTCAAATTGTTTTGGCAAACTGTGGACGTCGTGTCCTCCGGACCAAAGAGGAAAAGAACCATCCGGATTGTTATAGGCGCAAAGTTGAAAAGCCAGCATCTGTGATGGTATGGGGGTGTATTAGTGCCCAAGACATGGGTAACTTACACATCTGTGAAGGCGCCATTAATGCTGAAAGGTACATACAGGTTTCGGAGCAACAAATGTTGCCATCCAAGCAACGTTACCATGGACGCCCCTGCTTATTTCAGCAAGACAATGCCAAGCCACGTGTTACATCAACGTGGCTTCATAGTAAAAGAGTGCGGGTACTCGACTGGCCTGCCTGTAGTCCAGACCAGTCTCCCATTGAAAATGTGTGGCGCCTTATGAAGCCTAAAATACCACAACGGAGACCCCCGGACTGTTGAACAACTTAAGCTGTACATCAAGCAAGAATGAGAAATAATTCCACCTGAGAAGCTTAAAAAATGTGTCTCTTCAGTTCCCAAACGTTTACTGAGTGTTGTTAAAAGGAAAGGCCATGTAACACAGTGGTGAACATGCCCTTTCCCAACTACTTTGGCACGTGTTGCAGCCATGACATTCTAAGTTAATTATTATTTGCAAAAAAAAAATAAAGTTTATGAGTTTGAACATCAAATATCTTGTCTTTGTAGTGCATTCAATTGAATATGGGTTGAAAAGGATGTGCAAATCATTGTATTCCGTTTATATTTACATCCAACACAATTTCCCAACTCATATGGAAACAGGGTTTGTATATAGAGTGCACCAGTATATAAGCCACACCCACTACATTTTAGAAGAACTAAATATGTTTCCATATATATTCCATGTATAAGCCGTGGATATATACTTGTGAAATGAGTTATTCACACAGAAATATTTTGTACATATTTATTTACATACCTTAATTGTTTCCAAACCATGTCTGTAACACCGCAGTACAAAAGGCTAAACAAACTAGCTAGCTGCGGAAGCTAGCTCTCCAATCCTGCTAAACAGACTCAATAACTCTGCGGTGACGTTTTGGTGTATTTACGAAACTGAAACAATACAAAAAGAATGCCATTGTAAGTTAATAATACTAACACAGACACTCATAAACGTGTTAGCATATTCGCTGATGCTAACGACGCTAGCTTGATTACGTTACGATAGCACGTACAAATATGCATGAAAACACTCCTGCAGACATCCCGCATGGGACGGTTTAGTGAGTATGAATTGTTTTAGTTATATTGTCAAACTTACGAACGTTGCTTGGAGTGATGAATGAAGAATCCGTACGAGTAGAAACGCCTTGTGCTTCTGATTGAAAGCTCGGTCTAAAGCAAAATCGTCCAAAAGATGGCACTATAGTACAAACTATAACACACCTTTTCGCTGGCTTTGCTTGTGTGTGTTTTTTTAATATTTTTCGTGGGGGCCCAGTTACTTGTGGGCGGGGCGATCTCCCCGGCCGGCTGTGGGGAGTCTCTGGGGCCCTTGGAGTGGGGCCTCCTGTCTTTCTGCCTTCGTGGGGTATGGTTCATCGCTGGCTTGGGGGCTGGCTGTCCCCAGCTTCTCCCGTGCCTTGTCCTCCGCTGTCTATGGCCTGCCGGGCGGCAGAGTGGGCCCTGCTCTGGGGGTCCTGTCACTGACCGGCCTCACTTGTTCCCTGGGTACCGCCCCTGCTGTTTTGGGTTGGGTTCTCTGGGTGACTGGGGCCGTACTTTGCCCCACTGGGCATACTAGGAGACAAATATATTGCACATACACACAGTTCTTCATACATATATACTGTACATAGATGCCTACCATTTGTCCATACATGCATACATATGCACACACATTGGTACTTACCCACATGCATAGGTAAATACGCTCCCACATACTGTACATACACAAATACAGTACATAACTACACACTCAACGTTCATACATCCACACGCATATCCACTGTACAAACATACATATATATATACACATACTGTACATATACAAGTACATATACATACATACACGCATGCATATAATCACTTTTAATCAAACATATTAAGGTTGTTTCCCTAAGGGAAACTGGATAACACACGGCACACTGACAAAGCTTAACCTATTGTTACTATAACAATGTACAAGGTTAATACAGTTCCCTTCTCTTTCTTCCCCTCCATTTATCTGCTTTCTTTTGTAATTCAAGTTATTACATATATGTATTTTTGTACTTGAAACAATTGTATTGTTGATTGTGAATAGAGGTAATTATTGTTATTATTCATTATCAATAGTCATACTTGCCAACCCTCCCGGATTTTCCGGGAGACTCCCGAAATTCAGCGCCTCTCCCGAAAACCTCCCGGGACAAACTTTCTCCCGAAATTCAGGCGGACCTGAGTGACGTGTCGACAGCCTGTTTTCACGTCCGCTTTCCCACAATATAAACAGTGTGCCTGCCCAATCACGTTATAACTGTAGAATGATCGAGGGCGAGTTCTTGGTTTCTTATGTGGGTTTATTGTTAGGCAGTTTCATTAACGTCCTCCCAGCGCAGTAACAACACACAACAACAGCAGTCACGTTTCCGTCTACCGTAAAGCAGTTTGTCTGCCGTAAACAGCAATGTTGTGACACTCTTAAACAGGACAATACTGCCATCTACTGTACATGCATATGTGACAATAACATCTACGGCTTTTAGAGAATGCAGTGCACAACTGCGCACACAACAAGGAGACGAAGCAGAATGCATCATCAGAGAGGGTGTTCAGCATGGTTAGAAAAATAGTGACAGAGAATAGAACAACGATGGACAATTCAACCCTTAACTCAACAATGAGTAGATGAGTGTTATGTGTGTGTATATGTGTAAATAAATGAACACTGAAATTCAAGTATTTCTGTTATATATATATATATATATATATATATATATATATATATATATATATATATAATAAAGTAAATATACATATATATATTTATATATATATAAATTTATATATATATATATATATATATATATATATATATATATATATATATATATATATATAGCTAGAATTCACTGAAAGTGAAGTATTTCTTATATATATATATATATATATATATATATATATATATATATATATATATCCATCCATCCATCCATCCATCCATCTTCTTCCGCTTATTCGAGGTCGGGTCGCGGGGGCAGCAGCTTAAGCAGGGAAGCCCAGACTTCCCTCTCCCCAGCCACTTCGTCCAGCTCTTCCTGTGGGACCCCGAGGCGTTCCCAGGCCAGCCGGGAGACATAGTCTTCCCAACGTGTCCTGGGTCTTCCCCGCGGCCTCCTACCGGTGGGACGTGCCCTAAACACCTCCCTAGGGAGGCGTTCGGGTGGCATCCTGACCAGATGCCCGAACCACCTCATCTGGCTCCTCTCGATGTGGAGGAGCAGCGGCTTTACTTTGAGTTCCCCCCGGATGGCAGAGCTTCTCACCCTATCTCTAAGGGAGAGCCCCGCCACCCGGCGGAGGAAACTCATTTCGGCCGCTTGTACCCGTGATCTTGTCCTTTCGGTCATAACCCAAAGCTCATGACCATAGGTGAGGATGGGAACGTAGATCGACCGGTAAATTGAGAGCTTTGCCTTCCGGCTCAGCTCCTTCTTCACCACAACGGATCGATACAGCGTCCGCATTACTGAAGACGCCACACCGATCCGCCTGTCGATCTCACGATCCACTCTTCCCCCACTCGTGAACAAGACTCCGAGGTACTTGAACTCCTCCACTTGGGGCAAGATCTCCTCCCCAACCCGGAGATGGCACTCCACCCTTTTCCGGGCGAGAACCATGGACTCGGACTTGGAGGTGCTGATTCTCATCCCAGTCGCTTCACACTCAGCTGCGAACCGATCCAGTGAGAGCTGAAGATCCTGGCTAGATGAAGCCATCAGGACCACATCATCTGCAAAAAGCAGAGACCTAATCCTGCAGCCACCAAACCAGATCCCCTCAACGCCTTGACTGCGCCTAGAAATTCTGTCCATAAAAGTTATGAACAGAATCGGTGACAAAGGGCAGCCTTGGCGGAGTCCAACCCTCACTGGAAACGTGTCCGACTTACTGGCACTGATCATACAGGGAGCGGACTGCCACAATCAGACAGTCCGATACCCCGTACTCTCTGAGCACTCCCCACAGGACTTCCCGAGGGACACGGTCGAATGCCTTCTCCAAGTCCACAAAACACATGTAGACTGGTTGGGCAAACTCCCATGCACCCTCAAGGACCCTGCCGAGAGTATAGAGCTGGTCCACAGTTCCACGACCAGGACGAAAACCACACTGTTCCTCCTGAATCCGAGGTTCGGCTATCCGGCGTAGCCTCCTCTCCAGTACACCTGAATAGACCTTACCGGGAAGGCTGAGGAGTGTGATCCCACGATAGTTAGAACACACCCTCCGGTTCCCCTTCTTAAAGAGAGGAACCACCACCCCGGTCTGCCAATCCAGAGGTACCGCCCCCGATGTCCACGCGATGCTGCAGAGTCTTGTCAACCAAGACAGCCCCACAGCATCCAGAGCCTTAAGGAACTCCGGGCGGATCTCATCTACCCCCGGGGCCTTGCCACCGAGGAGCTTTTTAACTACCTCAGCAACCTCAGCCCCAGAAATAGGAGAGCCCACCACAGACTCCCCAGGCACTGCTTCCTCATAGGAAGACGTGTTGGTGGGATTGAGGAGGTCTTCGAAGTATTCCCTCCACCGATCCACAACATCCGCAGTCGAGGTCAGCAGAACACCATCCTCACCATACACGGTGTTGATAGTGCACTGCTTCCCCTTCCTGAGGCGGCGGATGGTGGACCAGAATTGCTTCGAAGCCGTCCGGAAGTCGTTTTCCATGGCCTCACCGAACTCCTCCCATGTCCGAGTTTTTGCCTCTGCGACCGCTGAAGCCGCACACCGCTTGGCCTGTCGGTACTTGTCCGCTGCCTCAGGAGTCCTATGAGCCAAAAGAACCCGATAGGACTCCTTCTTCAGCTTGACGGCATCCCTCACCGCCGGTGTCCACCAACGGTTCTAGGATTACCGCCACGACAAGCACCAGCTACCTTGCGGCCACAGCTCCAATCAGCCGCCTCGACAATAGAGGCGCGGAACATGGTCCATTCGGACTCAATGTCCAGCACCTCCCTCGTGACATGTTCAAAGTTCTTCCGGAGGTGGGAATTGAAACTCTCTCTGACAGGAGACTCTGCCAGACGTTCCCAGCAAACCCTCACAATGCGTTTGGGCCTGCCAGGTCTGTCCGGCATCCTCCCCCACCATCGCAGCCAACTCACCACCAGGTGGTGATCGGTAGAAAGCTCCGCCCCTCTCTTCACCCGAGTGTCCAAAACATGAGGCCGCAAATCCGATGACACAACTACAAAGTCGATCATGGAACTGCGGCCTAGGGTGTCCTGGTGCCAAGTGCACATATGGACACCCTTATGTTTGAACATGGTGTTTGTTATTGACAATCTGTGACGAGCACAAAAGTCCAATAACAAAACACCACTCGGATTCAGATCCGGGCGGCCATTCTTCCCAATCACGCCTCTCCAGGTTTCACTGTCGCTGCCAACATGAGCATTGAAGTCTCCCAGTAGAACGAGGGAATCACCCGGGGGCGCACTCTCAAGTACTCCCTCGAGTGAATCCAAAAAGGGTGGGTACTCTGAGCTGCGGTTTGGCGCATAAGCGCAAACCACAGTCAGGACCCGTTCCCCCACCCGAAGGCGGAGGGAAGCTACCCTCTCGTCCACCGGGTTGAACTCCAATGTGCAGGCTCTGAGCCGGGGGGAAACAAGAATTGCCACCCCAGCCCGTCGCCTCTCACTGCCGGCAACGCCAGAGTGGAAGAGAGTCCAGCCCCTCTCGAGAGAACTGGTTCCAGAGCCCTTGCTGTGCGTCGAAGTGAGTCCGACTATATCTAGCCGGAACTTCTCCACCTCGCGCACTAGCTCAGGCTCCTTCCCCCCCAGCGAGGTGACGTTCCACGTCCCAAGAGCTAGCTTCTGTAGCCGAGGATCGGACCGCCAAGTGCCCTGCCTTCGGCTGCCGCCCAGCTCACATCGCACCCGACCTCTATGACCCCTGCTATGGGTGGTGAGCCCATTGGAGGGGGGACCCACGTTGCCTCTTCGGGCTGTGCCCGGCCGGGCCCCATGGGGGCAGGCCCGGCCACCAGGCGCTCGCCATCGTGCCCCACCTCCGGGCCTGGCTCCAGAGGGGGGCCCCGGTGACCCGCGTCCGGGCGAGGGAAATCTGGGTTCCTTGTCAGTATTCCTCATAGAGATCTTCGAGCTGCTCTTTGTCTGATCCCTCACCTAGGACCAGTTTGCCTTGGGAGACCCTACCAGGGGGCATAAAGCCCCCGGACAACATAGCTCCTAGGATCATTGGGACACGCAAACTCCTCTACCACGTTAAGGTGGCAGCTCAGAGAGGAGATATATATATATATATATATATATACATATATATATATATATATATATATATATATATATATATATGAAATACTTGACTTGGTGAATTCTAGCTGTAAATATACTCCTCCCCTCTAAACCACGCCCCTAACCACGCCCCCAACCACGCCCCCTACCCCCACCTCCCCAAATCGGAGGTCTCAAGGTTGGCAAGTATGTCAATAGTGCTATTTCTATTGGTATGTTTATTGCTCCATTTGTAGTGTAATACTTTTCATTGTCATTTCTGTATTAATAATAGTTACTTCACTAACTGTTTATTTGCTATCACTTTTCCTATCATATTTGTACATATCCTATTTGATGATGTTATTTTGTTGTTGTTTTTGTCTTTTTTCCCCGTTGTCTTCCATTTTCTTCCTTCTATCCCCTCCGGCTGCGCCAAACATTAAATAAATGTACTTAATAAAGTCAAATACAAATAAGGCAACAAGAGAAGTCACCGACATTTTTTCTAAAGTGAATACGTACAGCAGATATGATCATCTACATCAGGGGTGTCAAACTCAAATACAGAGTGGGCCAAAATTTAAAACTGAACAAAGCCGCGGGCCAAGGTTGAACAAATTAACCTTTTAATAGGGACCCAAACAAGTTTTGCATTGAATATTGAACAAACAAGGCTTGTATAACTTTACAGTGACATGCAAAATCGAGTTTCAAATAATAATAATAATAATTTAAAAATATCAATGGCATATCAAATACAATTTAATTAAAAATTGAATGCCTCTTTTCTATTTGCAGCCTTCTGAGGTAAATATCAACATTAACTTTTTTCCACAGGCTAATAAATTTGAAAATAAAATAACAATGAATAAAACAACCATTTAGGACTTTAAACAGCTCAGTTTGCAACACACTGATCTAATCTGATGCGCCCAAGCCAGATACCTGCCATCTTTTCTTGGATGCTAGTTCATTAATGTCGGGGCAACCTTCATTATCGAACGAAGGTGTTCATCAGTCATTATATCTCGTCCACCCGGACCACAGTCTTGGGGGCGTGCCTTAAATGCACTGTCTTTAACGTACTCTACGAGCCGTCGTCACGTCCGCTTTTCATCCATTCTAACGTCATTCAGACCCAGTCACAAGATATGTGCGGCTTCTGTACGCACACACGAGTGAATGCAACGCATACTTCATCAACAGCGATACAGGTAGTCATTCTTGTTTGGTGTGGATTCACAGTGTGGCGTATATTTCTAACAGTGTTAGAGTTTTTTTATTCGGCTACACTCAGTGTAACCTGTATCGCTGTTGATGAACTATGCGTTTCATTCAATTGTGTGTGCGTGCAGAAGCCGCACATGGTATGTGACTGGGTCAGCACTCATTGGACTGTCTGAAAAGCACACGTGACGATTTTCGGGAGGGGCGCTGAAGTTTGGAAGAC
>NC_084554.2:42420000-42482500 GCF_033978685.3 Nerophis lumbriciformis
CTGCAGCACTGGGCGATACTGCTACATGGTGCTTAGTGTTTCACTAAAGCTGGATCTGTTTAGCACACAGCTTCTAAAACTTGTAGCTCATCCTCCCTATATTCAGGCTCAAAAATTGAAGGTTCTGGATGTCGAACTACAAAGACGACATGGCTACCACCAAAAAAAATAGTCGCCGAACCAGTAAAGGGCCAATGATTGTCACACACACACACTAGGTGTGGTGAAATTATTCTCTGCATTTGACCCATCATCCTTGATCACCCCCTGGGAGGTGAGGGGAGCAGTGAGCAGCAGCGGTGGCCGCGCCCGGGAATCATTCTGGCGATTTAACGCCCAATTCCAACCCTTGATGCTGAGTGCCAAGCAGGGAGGTAATGGGTCTTTGGTATGACTCGGCCAGGGTTTGAACTCACAACCTACCGATCTCAGGGCGGACACTCTAACCACTAGGCCACTGAGTAGGTAGTAAAAATAAATAGCTGCTAAAAACGAAAAAGGAATATCAAAAAATGACGACAAAGAAGCAGCATGTCTTGTGACCATAACATCGGAACCCTGTAAACGTTTATGACGACCCTTCTTATTTAAGAATCGGAATCGAGAATTGTTAAAAACCAGAATCAACACAGGGAACATAATGTATATCATGTCGTTGGAACCCGTATCGTTCAAATTCAAACAATGTCCAACCCTACTTAGGATGACTCCTATAAGTGACCGGTCTGAAAGTAACAAGTGAGTTTTTCCACATAGAAATAGCAAATAGATGAAATATAGCCTCATGGCATCTATGCCAGCTGCATGTTGATACGATGTCCTTTAGTGACTAAAACAAAATAACATTCAAAAAACAATTTAGCTAACAGGAGTGTGCTGAGATAATTGGCTGACCTTCAGGCAAGTGTGTGTATATTTGGGGACGTGTAGCGAAGCCTATGATGAGGTTGCCAGGCTCATCTTCACTGTGCGCATCTTTTTAGTACTCAACGAGCTTTGAGGCGATCACATGAAATAAATCCAGCAGCGACCTTGCTTTTGGACTTAAAAACAACTCTCACACACAAACACACACACACACACACACACACAAACACACACCCTGATGTCAATAAATGAAGACAGCCTGGAAGCTCTTTTCATAATTTATATCAAGTTTATGAGACACTCTGCTGGTCTCTGGTAAACGACCAAAGGGTGTTTTTTTTTTGTTTTTTTCTCTTTTGTTTAGCTTTTTGAAAGAAAATAAGTCGCCCGGTGACTGAACAATCATCTCCAACACCCAACCTCCTCTCAGGCCACGTCTCGCAAAAAAACTAAACTTTTTTTTATTGTTGGATGACTCCATTGTTTATGAAAACTATATTTATATCTCATGAACAACAGATTCCAATCAACTTATCATATCACTAAATAATCGGGCTCTTTCAGATACGATACAGTACCGATACTGGAGCCTTGAGTATTGGCCAATACCATTATTGACGATACCAGCACAAATCATATACGATTGTGTCGTGTGGAATGTTAGAAGTGAAAATAGTCAAACAGAACAATGGTAGGTATGAAAATCACTAAACTATTCATTATTAGCCGTCTGTCTTTAAGTTAAAGTAGGGTGGTAAGTTAACTTTATGTTTTGTGTTTAAGTAATGTGTGACGATAATTATTTGATACTTGTTTAAAACATTATTCAATTAAGGACACGTGTGTCTAGCTTGTGTGCTAGTGTGTGCTTAGCTGTTGTGTAGCTGCTAGCTCCTAGTAGCCAATAGCCTACCATGTTTACCTTAAACACGCTGTAGGACTGATTTGTATGAAAAAAGTATCCAAAAACCGCCAATGATACTCCATTTGCACCTTATGACCTGAATGTTAACCAAGTTCTAGCAGTATTTTTATTACAAGCGCTAACGGAGACAGATTATTGTTAGCCGCCCCGTGATCACAGAGAGTTGCTGCTATATTGACGTATTGAGTCGCTGCATCGCCTCTGAGTTGGTGAGAGTTAATTCTAGATGATAAATCATGCCTCTCACCTAGATAGTAGAAGGATGTGGACATAAACCGAGAAGTTGGTC
Organism: Nerophis lumbriciformis; assembly: GCF_033978685.3. Lineage (NCBI taxonomy): Eukaryota > Metazoa > Chordata > Actinopteri > Syngnathiformes > Syngnathidae > Nerophis > Nerophis lumbriciformis. The sequence continues at coordinate 42,422,082 of NC_084554.2, forward strand.
AACTTAGACCTGGAGATGGCGAGAAAGATACGAAAAAACGCTGTTTTGCAGAATTTTATTTTTTTTATTTTAAACCTGCGTGAAGATTTTAATTTAATTTAATTTAAACCGGAAGATATAAACATCTTTGTGAGTGCAGACATTGTACAGTAAGTGGTTGTTTTATTAAGTTTGTAGTTTGTAAATCTTCTTTTAGCACTAGGCAATACTGCTATTTGATACTTACTAAGCGGGATCTGTTTAGCACGCAGCTCCTAAAACTTGTAGATCATCCTCCTTAAGTTCAGGCTCAAAAATATAAGGTTCTGGATCATCCTTTGTCCCAAAGACGTCTTTGTTGTCTTTTGCGAAGCCTGTCATGATTAGTAGTATTGTTGTTGAAGGCACAAGCAAACATTGTGACGCATCTGTGAAATTAATACACCGCCGTATGCAAAAGAATTAGCAAAATATGTAAATATTACATGTTATGAACGTGCTTTTTACTACATTAAATATATACTTACATTGCGTATATAAAACGTTGATGCTTTCTGAGGTGTTTTGGGGGAGTTTTTTGGAGCGCTTTATTGGCAGAGTGAATCCAATTACCTCCATTGTTGGCTGACTTTTGCTAGCATTCATCTACAATTTAGAATGCGTAAAAAAAAAAAAGAGGAAAACATAAGTGTTCATATCTTACATAAGGATTGTGAATGTTAATTTAGTTGTGAGACAGGAAGACAAAAAAATAGCACCTCTAGCTTAGCAATGTGAGCTACATGCTAACATTACACCCACATTTTAACAGCAACAGTATGCCGGGTGGCCTTGTGGTTGGAATGTCCGCCCTGAGATCGGTAGGTCGGGAGTTCAAACCCCGGCCGCATACTTGCCAACCCTCCCGAATTTTCCGGGAGACTCCCGAAATTCAGCGCCTCTCCCGAAAACCTCCTGGGACAAATATTCTCCCGAAAATCTCCCGATTTTCAGCCGGAGCTGGAGGCCACGTCCCCTCCAGCTCCATGCGGACCTGAGTGAGGACAGCCTTTTTTCACGACGGGAGGACAACAGGGTGACAAGTACTAAATCATCCAGACTAGAGATAAATTGTATTATTATGTTTATCTTACCTAAAAATAAATATATTTATTAATTAAAGAAAAAAAAAACTAAATACATTTTTACTATATTTTGCTAAAAACATCAAAATTAATTGTATTTTTTTTTTCTTACTCCTTATTACATCCAGCCATAGAATGATACATTAAAATAAACATATTTGAAATAATTAATTTTAAATGATCATAATAATTCATTTAAAATGACCATATTTAATTATTAAAATAATTGCTTGTTTATCAACGACTTTAGCATTTTATTCATTACATTTTGAAGCTCTCAGAAGCCAAGTTATGTTATATTCCTTAATATTTATTTATGCAAGTTCTTGGTATTCTCGCTGCGCAGCGAGAATATGCGCTTCTTGGTATTCTCGCTGCGCAGCGAGAATACCAAGAAGGGCATATGCCAAATTTTCAAAGAGAACGGCCTACGGATCACGATTGAAGCCAACAAGCAAACCGTCAACTTTCTCGACGTCACTTTCAACCTGAGAAATAACAGCTACCAACCATTCACGAAATCCAACACAACACTCCAATACGTGCACCATGACAGCAACCACCCACCCACCACCACGAGAAGAATACCTACCGGAATTAATAAAAGGCTATCGATGCTGTCATCTAGCAAAGCTGAATTTGACCAAGCAACCCCCCCGTACCAAAAAGCACTTGCTGAAAGCGGATACAATTTCACCCTCACCTATGAACCCACGCCAGGAAACCAACCAAAAAAGAGCAGAAAACGAAACATTATCTGGTACAACCCCCCATACAGAAAAAACGTCTCAACTAATATTGGCCACAAATTCCTCACTCTCATCGACAAACACTTCCCCAAAGGCAACACCCTAAGAAAAGTATTCAACAAGAACAACATTAAATTGAGCTACAGCTGCATGAACAATATACGACAAATGATTTCAAACGACAACAAAACAATTGCAAATGAGCCGTCTGCCCCCGGACAGAGCGACTCCAAAACCAACAAAGGTTGCAACTGCCGCAAGAAACCTGATTGCCCTCTCAACGGGGGGTGCTTACAAACATCAGTCGTTTACCAATCAAAGGTATCACGCAAGGACATTAACACATCTGACACATATGTAGGATTAACAGAGGGAGAGTTTAAAACCAGATGGAACAATCACAAGGCTTCTTTCAGGAACCAAAACCTGCGGAATACTACAGAACTCAGCAAACACATTTGGGACCTCAAAGACAATAATGTTGAATATTCAATAACATGGCAAATTCTTGCATCCAGCACACTTTACAATAGTGGTAATAAAAGATGCAACCTATGCTTGAAAGAGAAACTGTTTATTATATACCGTCCAGACCTGTCATCCCTCAACAAGCGCAGCGAAATTGTATCATCATGCCGTCACAGACGGAAACACCTCCTAGGTAACACATGAACCAATCACCACGCCCCTACGCCAGCCTGTACCTACCCACTCTGTGCCCTATATAAACCATGGTATGTGAATGCTTCTATTAAAATCTCCTGATGATTGAGGGAACCCCTCATGAAACAGGCCTGTAGAGATGAAGTAGTCTTGTGATTTTTCCCCACACACACATATATATATATATATATATATATATATATATATATATACACACACACACATGCATATTATATATATATATATATACATACATATTTACACACACATATTATATATATATATATATATATATATATATATATATACACATACACACATTATATATATATATATATATATATATATATATATATATATATATATATATATAATGTATGTATATGTATATAATGTATGTGTGTGTGTGTGTGTGTGTGTGTGTGTATATATATATATATATATATAGTATGAAATACTTGACTTGGTGAATTCTAGCTGTCAATATAATCCTCCCCTCTTAACCACGCCACCCCCCCCCCATCCCCACCCCCCCATATCTCGAAATCGGAGGTCTCAAGGTTGGCAAGTATGCCCGGCCGAGTCATACCAAAGACCATAAAAATGAGAACCATTACCTCCCCGCTTGGCACTCAAGGGTTGGAAGTGGGGGTTAAATCACCAAAATGATTCCCGGGTGCAGCCGCCGCTGCCGCTCACTGCTCCCCTCACCTCCCAGGGGGTGAACAGACCTAGTGTGTGTGTGACTATCAGTGGTATTTTAACGTTTAACTTTAACCAATTCACAATAAATAAAATATCTATCAAACTCACAACTATCACATCTGTCAATCAATCAATCAATCAATCAAAGTTTACTGATATAGCCCTAAATCACAAATGTCTCAAAGGGCTGCACAAGATCCCACATCAGGGCATCTGTAGTTGTTATGACTTTATTTTAAGATGTGTAGCAAACCTCTGGGACAGTGGTTCTTAACCTTGTTGGAGGTACCGAACCCCACCAGTTTCATGTGCGCATTCACCGAACCCTTCTTTAGTGAAAAATAAAATGTTTTTTTTTTTTCCAAATTCAAGACAAAGTTATATGTTTTTGGTAACACTTTAGTATGGGGAACATATTCTAAGTAACATAGACATAATTTAGAGTTATTTGGACACTAGGGGAGCATATTCTAAGTAACAAAGACTTAATTTACAGTTATTTGGTTAGGGTTAGGGTTAGGGCAGGGGTCGGGAACATTTTTGGCTGAGAGAGCCATGAAAGCCAAATATTTTAAAATGTATTTTCGTGAGAGCTATATAATATTTTTTAACACTGAATACAACTAAATGCGTGCATTTTTAAGTAAGACCAACATTTTTATATTATAATAAGAATCTCATTATTTTTAATAACATTGTTATTCTGAAACTAACCAATAATCAATTAAATACTTCTTACCATTAATGCGACTTCTTGAACAGGGGCGGTAGAAAACGGATGGATGGATTAAAATGCATGAGAAATGTTTATATTTTGAACGTTATTTTTAACACTGTGATTACCAGCTCAATTATTCATTACTTATCGTGTTAAGCAATGTCAGCTAAGATTTATCTGAGAGCCAGATGCAGTCATCAAAAGAGCCACATCTGGCTCTAGAGCCATAGGTTCCCTACCCCTGGGTTAGGGTCACGGTTAGAGGGTTAGGGTTATAATAAGGCCATGCCGAATAAGACATTAATAAGTATTTAATAATGACTAGTTAAGCGCCAACTAATTTGCATGTTAATAAGCAACTAATTAATGGTGAATATGTTCCCCATACTAAAGTGTTACCAGGTTTTTTTTACTGGTGCACAAAATGAACTGTGCATGAACATCACCTTGTTCAAACAACAAAACCAACACAGTGTGTAAACTCACAACAAATTACACACCTGCAAATCAGACTGACTTCTTCTGTTGCCGTATCCGTAATACGTCGATAGGGAGAAGTTTTTATTTACACGATGAGTCGGGTGTGTCTCGACCTCCGCCGAACCCCTGAGGCCAACTCACCGAACCTCTAGAGTTCGATCGAACCCAGGTTAAGGGAGGAGGTTTTTTTCCCTAATAAGCCGCAAACAAAATGTTCAAATAAACAAACACATACTTTTACATGATTGAGGACAATTTTATTCGACAGTCCGATGTTAAAGTTGCAGGAAGTAGCCCAAAAACCATAAACAAGTTAAGCCATGTAAAGCATGATAGCATTAATATCAATGCCTGCCTCTCCACATTCACACAATGCTTCTTATATATATATATATATATATATATATATATATATATATATATATATATATATACATACAATTATATGCTTTCCGCTGAATTAGTCATCCATGTTTGGATTATTCGCTCTCAAGACGCTAATCGTCACTCCAGGCGTGCGTTTCTACGTTTCCTCTGATGTACTTGCCACATATTCCTCCGGCCATGGCAGAACAAGCGACTCTTAGCCCTTCTTCATCCCACACAATGATGGTCACGTGTTCCGACGTCCCACCGGCACGTCTTTTGTCCAGCTCGGCGAAGCCGCCTGTCGCCGTTTGTCTTATTGCGTAAGTGCAGAGGTGGACGCCTGGCGCCCGGGCCCTCGCGTGCGCACGGACCTTTTGTTTGGAACGCCCCGAGAGGACATTCTTGTCGTGACAGGCGCCGTGTTCAGGTGGAAGCCCCCCGCCGAGCGCCCCGCTGGCAGGTTAAGTGCTTTGCACATCACCACGGGGACCGCGGGGGCCCGGGCAGGCAAAGTTCATGTTCTCTCGCCTTCACTTCGTAGCCTTTTACAGTTTCGTGCTGCTTTTTTTTTTTTTGGAGTTGTTGTTGACAGTTTGACACAGATCGGGTTGACAATAATTGAACGCCATTCATCCAATAATTTTTATCACTTCTTAGAGGCATCCTACATACAGTGTAGACCAGCGTCTGTTTCCACTGAGGGGCCGCAGACTGAAAAAAATCAAACAATACTTGGGCTATTTTTGATATTATTCACGATCCCTGTCAAAACCGATACAATATATATCTTTTTTTTTTTTATCAAAGAATACAAGTCAGCTTGTCAGCGTTATTAGAATGTGCATTTCAACTTTCCTCATGTACAAAACCCAAAACAGTGAAGTTGACATGTTGTGTAAATCGTAAATAAAAACGTATATTCAATTGAATACTGTAAAGATAAGATATTTAACGTTCAAACTGAGAAACTTTTTTTTTTATGGCAAATAATCATTGCAAAAAAATTGTCACAGGGGCATTTTTACCACTGTGTTTAAATGGCTTTTCCTTTTAACAACACTTTGGGAAATAAGAAGACCAATTTTTGAAGCTTTTCAAGTGGAATTCTTCCCCATTCTTGCTTGATGTACAGCTTAAGTTGTTCAACAGTCCGGGGGTCTCCGTTGTGGTATTTTAGGCTTCATAATGCGCCACACATTTTCAATGGGAGACAGGTCTGGACTACAGGCAGGCCAGTCTAGTACCCGCACTCTTTTACTATGAAGCCACGCTGTTGTAACACGTGGCTTGGTATTGTCTTGCTGAAATAAGCAGGGGCGTCCATGATAACGTTGCTTGGATGTATTGCTCCAAAACCTGTATGTACCTTTCAGCATTAATGGTGCCTTCACAGATGTGTAAGTTACCCATGCCTTGGGTTTTAATACACCCCCATACCATAGGGACGGCGTGGTGCAGTGGAAGAGTGGCCGTGCGCGACCCGAGGGTCTCTGGTTCAATCCCCACCTAGTACCAACCTCGTCATGTCCGTTGTGTCCTGAGCAAGACACTTCACCCTTGCTCCTGATGGGTGCTGGTTAGCGCCTTGCATGGCAGCTCCCTCCATCAGTGTGTGAATGTGTGTGTGAATGGGTAAATGTGGAAGTAGTGTCAAAGCGCTTTGAGTACCTTGAAGGTAGAAAAGCGCTATACAAGTACAACCCATTTATTTATTTATCTTTTGAACTTTACACCAGAACAATCTGGATGGTTCTTGTCCTCTTTGTTCTGGAGGACACAACAACCACAGTTTCCCAAAAACAATTTGCGATGTGAACACTTTTCCACTTTGCATCAGTCCATCTTAGATGAGCTCGGGCCCAGCGGAACCGGCGGCGTTTCTGGGTGTTGTTGATAAATGGCTTTCGCTCGGCATAGAGTTTTAACTTGCACTTGCAGATGTAGCGACCAACTGTAGTTACTGACAGTGGTTTTCTGAAGTGTTCCTGAGCCCATGTGGTGATATCCTTTACACACTGATGTCGGTTTTTGATGCAGTACCGCCTGAGGGATCGAAGGTCACGGGCATTCAATGTTGGTTTTCAGGCTCGCTGCTTACGTGCAGTGGTTTCTCCAGATTCTCTGAGGCCTTTGATGATATTACAGACCGTAGATGGTGAAATCCCTAAATTCCTTACAATAACTCATTGAGAAATGTTTTTCTTAAACTGTTTGACAATTTCTTTATGCATTTGTTCACAAAGTGGTGACCCTCGCCCCATCCTTGTTGGTGAATGACTGAGCATTTCTTGGATGTTGCTTTTATACCCGATCATGGCACCCACCTGTTCCCAATTAGCCTGTTCACCTGTAGGATTTTCCAAAAAACACATATTTTCAGTCTTTTTTGCCCCTTGTGCCAGCTTTTTTGAAACATGTTGCAGGCATCAAATTCCAAATGAGCTAATATTTGCAAAAAATAACAGTTTTCCAGTTCCAACGTTAGTTATCCTGTCTTTGCAGTCTATTCAATTGAATATAAGTTGAAAAGGATTTGCAAATAATTGTATTCTGTTTTTATTTACCATTTTACACAACGTGCCAACTTCACTGGTTTTGGGTTTTGTATATTTACTATGCACTGAAAATGAGTCAACACTAGGGATGGGGTACCTTTTTTCACAGTGAACCGATAAAATACCTGGGACTCAATTGTACCAATTTACAGTACTTTTGTATGTTCATTGTTAATAAATGTCAATTGTTTATTAATTAAATCTACTTGGTTAACATTCCAAACGGAGCACTGTGTTCACCAATGGTTATGTTGATTTGTTGTAGCTTGCCGTTACGATTCCAAGACATTAGAAGGCAGTCGTGTGTAGATTATAGTGTTGCCTAGCCAGGAAGTAGTCTTTGCCACTAAGCTAAAAGTGCCAGTCTTGTCTTGTTTAGCCTACAAAGTGTTCAATACACAGCAGCTGTTCCATTGTAACATGCCTCTTTGTTGTAGTTTCCATTACCAAATTTGGTGGTGTTCAAATCTATCCATCCATCCATTTTCTACCGCATGTCCCTTGTAAAATTGCAAACGCTAACCAGCAGCATGTCTATGGCATATCCAATGTAAATTAGCATCGAGCTATCACATTCTGAAAAGTCACTTTCATTCAAGCGTTGTCTGCAAGGCATACATGTTTTGTTGGCATACAAAAGATTAACATCACTTAAAGTAGATTGGCTGAGTCCTCTTTGAGTGTTCCTTAAGTGCTTGTTTCTCTCCCAGGGAATATGGTACCTTTTTTTATTTTTATTTATTTGATACCCGACATAATTTGGTCAGTACCAAAATTGGTACCCGTCCCTGTTCAAAACACCGTCATTATTCTGTCACTTAATGTCTTGCCTATTGTGAGTGCTGGTGACTTTAGGGAAACAAAGTAACTTCCAAAATGTACATTGTCTAGTCTTGTTCCTTAAAGAGATACACTATAACATGGTAATTGGGGTTTACAAAATACTTACTCCTGAGATCGCGTTACATACAGAAATATATATATATTTTTTAACCCTTTTTCTTTTAGCTTTGAACATCACTGGGTCCAGAATGTATTTTCATTGAGTTAAATTTTTCTAAAATTCTTTCTTTTTGGAGACTTTCATAAAGATTTACTGTGCAAGTTTGTAAATACAACATAATTTGGTGAAAAAAATAACTCAATGAAACGGGTGTAATTTCAGGGTCCATGATCGCGTTATATAGATTGTTGCTTTATATCGAACTTTGAGTGCATAATAAAATGGCTGGTAGTGTACTTCCATTTATAAGGTTGTGTCTTATCCTCATTCCTGTGAGAATCCTGCGTGTGACTGAAGCGTTAAGGCAGTGTTTTTCAACCTTTTTTGAGCCAAGGCACATTTTTTGCGTTGAAAAAATCCGGAGGCACACCACCAGCAGAAATCATTAAAAAACGAAACTCAGTGGACCGTAAAAAGTCGTTGTCGCAATTGTTGGATATGACTTTAAATCATAACCAACCATGCATCACTATAGCTCTTGTCTCAAAGTAGGTGTACTCTCAAGACCCGTCACATCGCACTTTGACTTATTTTGAGTTTTTTGCTGTTTTCCTGTGTGTAGTGTTTCAGTTCTTGTCTTGCGCTCCTATTTTGGTGTATTTTTCTCTTTTTTTGATATTTTCCTTTAGCAGTTTCATGTCTTCCTTTGAGCGATATTTTACTATTATTATATCTACTTTGTTTTAGCAATCAAGAATATTTCAGTTGTTTTTATCCCTCTTTGTGGGGACATTGCTGATTGTCATGTCATGTTCGGATGTACATTGTGGACGCCGTCTTTGCTCCACAGTAAGTCTTTGCTGTCGTCCAGCATTCTGTTATTGTTTACTTTGTAGCCAGTTCAGTTTTAGTTTAGTTCTGCACAGCCTTCCCTAAGCTTCAATGCCTTTTTTTAGGGGCACTCACCTTTTGTTTATTTTTGGTTTAAGCATTAGACACCTTTTGACCTGCACGCTGCTTCCCGCTGTTTCCGACATTTACAAAGCAATTAGCTACCAGCTGCCACCTACTGATATGGAAGAGTATTACACGGTTAGTCAGCCGAGCTCTAGACCAGTGTTTTTCAACCTTTTTTGAGCCACAGCACATTTTTTTGTGTTGAAAAAATGCGGAGGCACACCACCAGCAGACATTAAAAAACGAAACTCAGTTGACAGTAAAAAGTCGTTGTCACAATTGTTGGGTATGACTTTAAAGCATAACCAAGCATGAATCACTATATATCTTGTCTCAAAGTAGGTGTACTGTCACCACCTGTCACATCACACCCTGACTTATCTGGAGTTGTTTGCTGTTTTCCTGTGTGTAGTGTTTTTGTTCTTGTTTTGCGCTCCTATTTTAACGGCTTTTTCTCTTTTTTGGTATTTTCCTATAGCAGTTTCATGTCTTCCTTTTGAGCAATGTTTCCCGCATCAACTTTGTTTTAGCAATCAAGATGATTTCAGTTGTTTTTATCTTTCTTTGTGGGGACATTGCTGATTGTCATGTCATGTCCGGATGTACATTGTGGACGCCGTCTTTGCTCCACAGTAAGTCTTTGCTGTCGTCCAGCATTCTGTTTTTGTTTACTTTGTAGCCAGTTCAGTTTTAGTTTTGTTCTGCGTAGCCTTCTCTAAGCTTCAATGCCTTTTCTTAGGGTCACTCACCTTTTTGTTTATTTTTGGTTTAAGCATTAGACACCTTTTTACCTGCACCCTTCTTCCCGCTGTTTCCGACATATACAAAGCAATTAGCTACCGGCTGCCACCTACTGATATGGAAGAGTATTACACGGTTAGTCTGCCGAGCTCTAGACCAGTGTTTTTCAACCTTTTTTGAGCCAAGGCACATTTTTTGCGTTGAAAAATGCGGAGGCACACCACCAGCAGACATTAAAAAAACGAAACTCAGTTGACCGTAAAAAGTCGTTGTCACAATTGTTGGGTATGACTTTAAAGCATAACCAAGCATGCATCACTATAGCTCTTGTCTCAAAGTAGGTGTACTGTCACCACCTGTCACATCACACTCTGACTTTTTTTGAGTTGTTTGCTGTTTTCCTGTGTGTAGTGTTTTAGTTCTTGTTTTGTGCTCCTATTTTAAGGTTTTTTCTCTTTTTTGGTATTTTCCTATAGCAGTTTCATGTCTTCCTTTTTAGCAATGTTTCCCGCATCTACTTTGTTTTAGCAATCAAGAAGATTTTAGTTGTTTTTATCCTTCTTTGTGGGGACATTGTTGATTGTCATGTCATGTTCGAATGTACTTTGTGGACGCCGTCTTTGCTCCACAGTAAGTCTTTGCTGTCGTTCAGCATTCTGTTTTTGTTTACTTTGTAGCCAGTTCAGTTTTAGTTTCGTTCTGCATAGCCTTTCCTAAGCTTCAATGCCTTTTCTTAGGGGCACTCACTTTTTTGTTTATTTTTGGTTTAAGCATTAGACACCTTTTGCACGCTGTCTACCACTGTTTCCAACATCTACAAAGCAATTAGCTACCGGCTACCACCTACTGATATGGAGGAGTATTACACTGTTACTCTACCGAGCTCTAGACAGCACCGACACTCAACAACAACACATCATTTGCAGACTATAATTACAGGTTTGCAAAAAATATTTTTAACCCAAATAGGTGAAAATAGATAATCTCCCACGGCACACCAGACTGTATCTCACGTGTGGTTGAAAAACATTGCGTTAAGGAGTCGGACTATCTAGGCCTAGCTGCAATGTGCTTAAACAACCACCAGGTAGCATCTGTGAGCAGATAATACCGCATCATCTCTTTCTGGCTTATCCGTACTTATAAGCTCAGTAGTGCGTTCTTCACTCACACTTTGAGTGAGGTAAGGTAAGGGGTTAAAAACCGACCCAGGGCCATTGTACTTATCTTAGACTGGGAGTGACAAGTGATCAGTCCAGGGTGTGTCCAAGGTAAAGACAAATAAATGTTGCTGTGCAGAAATAGGCGGAACATTTCCATTAAATGAGTTCCTGATGGAAAAATGAAGTTTGCCATTACATTTTCATCAAAATAAGAGCCTCCACCTACTAACTCCTCGTTATCTACCCTCCCGTGTTTCACAGCGCAGCATATTGAGGGATCTGCGGGGGGATTTTCATTTACCTGGAACTCCGAACTTTTCTTGGTCCTGAATTCATGTTGGCCATGATTGCATCCCCGCTGACCTTATTATAAAGAGTGAGAGTCCTCGCCAGAGACTGAGGCGGGCGGAGAAAAGAAATGGGTCGTCTCTGCAGGTTCTCCGTCAGGCACTGACCGGCGCAGTCATGTGACTAATGCTGTAAATGTGGCGGCCCGCGAACAATCCGAAAGAGCCCGAGCGGCCGCCTTTATGGCGCCGCGTTCTCCACGCCGCTGTCTGGCTGATTCATCGAGAGAAGCAATTTAGCCTTTGTCTCACTCGCTTTTTCATCTTCACTCCACAAAGCCACAGAAGCGAAATGACGGCGTGACAAAGTGGCGGCTTTGAAATATAAAGAGAGATCAAAGCTGATGTATACTTGTCACTCAGCGCGCTCCTAACCACTGTCATCAAGTCCTGTGACACCTCACACCGTGTTTGCTGACGTATCGACGCTGCGCTGTCGTCGGCGTTGGGTGATTGGCACGTCCATCATGTTCCCATTAAAGGTCCTCGATTCAGTTTTTTTTTTTTTTTTTTCAACTATGAAGTATCACAATAGTCTATTGCACAGGTGTCAAACTCAAGGCCCGGAGGCCAATTCTGGCCCGCCACATCATATAAATTTGGCTGGTACTCTAATTTAATGGTATCACACCGCTTAATTCTGATGGATGGATCTTATTAGGGCTGGGCGATATGGCCTTTTTTTTAATATCTCGATATTTTTAGGCCATATCACGATACACGATATATATCTCGATATTTTTCCTTAGCCTTGAATGAACACTTGATGCATACAATCACACCAGTATGATGATTTTATGCGTCTACATTAAAACATTCTTCTTCATACTGCATTAATATATGCTCATTTTAAACTTTCATGCAGAGAGGGAAATCACAACTAAGTGAATTGACCAAAAGGGTATTTATTAAAGCAGTGGCACAAACATTCATGTCATTTCCAAAACAGAAAGTGCAAGATTGTCAGAGACATTTTAAAACAAGCTATTAGTTCACTTTTGTGCATGATGTCACTAAGATGACTTATCAAAAAAACACTAAATTAAAGTGCACTTTTTGCACAGAACGCCACTACAATAGTTTAAAACAAATAAAGTGCACTTTTATGCACAATGTCACACAAGATGTAACTCAAATAAAAATGAGCTGCATAATAGGAAACCAAATAATGTACGTCCTTCGCTATGTGGTAGGTTCCTGCGGACGTTATCTCCTTTTGTTGACTAGTTTTTTCATACGGTGTTGATCTGGAAATGTTTGCCTCGGCATTTTAAAGGTGTGGGCGTGTGGCACCGAATGGAGATGTTGACATACGGAGTAAGCACTCCTCATTCTCGAGCACGGGACTTTTCAAATGATGCTACATATTAGCAGTAATGCTACTTTTTGTAGCAACACTTTTTCCCCACACTTGACACATTACGGTTGTCTGTTCGACATATTCCCACTTGAAGCCAAACCACCGCCAAACGATAGACCCCCTGCTGTTTTTCTTAGGAATTAATTCTTCCTTCATTTGTTACCAGATTTGCACCTTCTTTCTCTCGTATTACCGCTAGCATCACAGCTAATGTTACCCATGCTGCTACCTCTCTGCTCCGTGAGGGCGTATACGTATGCGACGTATGACGTGACAGTATGTGACATGTGTAAGAAAGTGCTCTTGCTGTCTGTGAGAAGGAGACACAAGAAGGAGTGGGAAGAGCCTGTAGTGTAATGCCAGCAGCTAAAAGCAACTGCGTGAAAACGTATTCTCGAATATCACGATAAAGTAATTTTCTATATCGCACAGAGACAAACCCGCGATATATCGAGTATATCCATATATCCCCCAGCCCTAGATCTTATACAATGTAATGTCATTTTTAGCACAAACACATTCAAGAGTAGACACACATTGTACAGGAACGGTGATGGGTCGCCACTTATCACGCAACCGTAAAAAGGTAGACGCTAGGGGAGGATGACAACAACAAAAAAAATGTGGATCTCAAACTGGGCTCCTATGAAGGGGCTTCAGTCTGGAGTGCGAAAAAAAAACTCCATAGCTAAGCACATATGCATGTTGCGACATACAACTCCAGACTTGCAACGAGGGGTGACGTGGTGGGCATCTGGCCCGAAGCTGCCAGCCACTCAGGGCGCCCCTCCGTTCTCCGTCATACCAAGTGGGGCGAAGTTCGAAGACGTGGGGGCCGGGGGCTGGGATGAAGTACGTGTGTGTGGCGTCACTTGATTAGATACACTGGTCCGCAGTTGGTCCGCAGTCACTTGATTAGGTACACTGGTCCGCAGTTGGTCCGCAGTCCCCTGATTAGCTACACTGGTCTGCAGTCACTTGATTAGGTACACTGGTCTGCAGTCACTACATTGGGTACACTGGTCCGCAGTCACTTGATTGGGTACACTGGTCCGCAGTTGGTCTGCAGTCCCCTCATTAGGTACACTGGTCCGCAGTCACTTAATTGGGTACACTTTTCCGCAGTCACTTGATAGGGTAGACTGGTCCGCAGTCACTTGATTGGGTACACTGGTCCGCAGTCACTTGATTGGGTACACTGGTCCGCAGTCACTTGATTGGGTAAACTGGTCCGCAGTCACTTGATTGGGTACACTGGTCCGCAGTCACTTGATTGGGTACACTGGTCCGCAGTCACTTGATTGGGTACACTGGTCCGCAGTCACTTGATTGGGTACACTGGTCCGCAGTCACTTGATTGCGTACACTGGTCCACAGTCACTAGATTGGGTACACTGGTCCGCAGTCTCTAGATTGGGTACACTGGTCCGCAGTCTCTAGATTGGGTACACTGGTCCGCAGTTGGTCTGCAGTCCCCTGATTAGGTACACTGGTCTGCAGTCCCCTGATTGGGTACACTTTTCCGCAGTCACTTGATTGGGTACACTTTTCCGCAGTCACTTGATAGGGTACACTGGTCCGCAGTCACTTGATCGGGTACACTGGTCCGCAGTCACTTGATCGGGTACACTGGTCCGCAGTCACTTGATTGGGTACACTGGTCCGCAATCACTTGATTGGATACACTGGTCCGCAGTCACTTGATTGGGTACACTGGTCCGCAGTCACTTGATTGCGTACACTGGTCCGCAGTCACTTGATTGCGTACACTGGTCCGCAGTCACTTGATTGCGTACACTGGTCCGCAGTCACTTGATTGCGTACACTGGTCCGCAGTCACTTGATTGCGTACACTGGTCCGCAGTCACTTGATTGCGTACACTGGTCCGCAGTCACTTGATTGGGTACACTGGTCCGCAGTCACTTGATTGGGTACACTGGTCCGCAGTCACTAGAGTGGGTACACTGGTCCGCAGTCACTAGATTGCGTACACTGGTCCGCAGTCACTTGATTGCGTACACTGGTCCGCAGTCACTTGATTGCGTACACTGGTCCGCAGTCACTTGATTGCGTACACTGGTCCGCAGTCACTTGATTGCGTACACTGGTCCGCAGTCACTTGATTGCGTACACTGGTCCGCAGTCACTTGATTGCGTACACTGGTCCGCAGTCACTTGATTGGGTACACTGGTCCGCAGTCACTTGATTGCGTACACTGGTCCGCAGTCACTTGATTGGGTACACTGGTCCGCAGTCACTTGATTGCGTACACTGGTCCGCAGTCACTTGATTGCGTACACTGGTCCGCAGTCACTTGATTGTATTTTTCGTGGATGCATCTGTTTGTGTGTAAGCATGCAGCGTAAAGACTAGATCTGACCTATCTAAGTCTATGAGCACAAACTGATCAAGCCTACTCTGATGAGCGGCGAAACATCTTCCGAGACAAACCAAGCAGTCCAGTTGCAAACGAGATGCAGCGTATCTGTGTTCCACGACCTTGGTGCTCTCGCAAACGCGATAGCCAAGCGAGTGTCCATGAGAGACAAGAAAAGAGGTTGTTTCTTTTTCACTAGGGATGTCCGATAATGGCTTTTTGCCGATATCCAATATTCCGATATTGTTCAACTCTTTAATTACCGATACCGATATCAACCGATACATACAGTCGTGGAATTAACACATTATGCCTAATTTGGACAACCAGATATGGTGAAGATAAGGTCCTTTTTTTTTAAATTAATAAAGTAAAATAAGATTAATAAATTAAACATTTTCTTGAATAAAAAAGAAAGTAAAACAATATAAAAACAGTTACATAGAAACTAGTAATTAATGAAAATTAGTAAAATTAACTGTTAAAGGTTAGTACTATTAGTGGACCAGCAGCACGCACAATCATGTGGGCTTACAGACTGTATCCCTTGCAGACTGTATTGATCTATATTGATATATAATGTAGGAACCAGAATATTAATAACCAAAAGAAACAACCCTTTTGTGTGAATGAGTGTGAATGAGTGAGGAATGGGGGAGGAAGGTTTTTTTTGGGTTGGTGCACTAATTGTAAGTGTATCTTGTGTTTTTTATGTTGATTTAATAAAAAAATAAATAAAAAAATACTGATAATAAAAAAAAAAAAACGATACCGATTATTTCCGATATTACATTTTACCGCATTTATCGGCCGATAATATCCGCATGCCGATATTATCGGACATCTCTAGTTTTCACTGTGCTGTCCTCTGGGAGAGTCTCGAAGCAGCGAACCTTGCCACGTCGCTTGCAGCAAGGGATATCCAGATTAGAATGATTGTGTGGTGTTCGGGTCTGTGGGACCCGTTTAAATTTTTTATTAAAAGAAAAATGATACAATTTTAATTAATTTTTCAAACTGACTCACTGACTTTGGCTCATTTTCTGTGAAGAACATATATCAGAATACATATATAATGACCACACACACCATACACCCCCCCTACACATTTCTATTACATATAAGATGTCTGGGTCCACTGGACCGGGGCTAATAGAAGTGTGGAAATTGATGTTCTGTGTACCACACACACACACACACACACACACACACACACAGCAGGCCTAGACAGGAGGAGGACAGAGTGTAGGTACACAGAACATCAGAGGGTCAAATGTGCGAGAAAACAAGAGCAGACAGTGTTGACAAACAATGTTGCAACCTTGTGTGGGAACCGCAGGTGCAGAAACACAAAAGAAGAATCCCTGTGGGATGCAGAAACTGGCAGATAAATTTTCCGTGCAACATTCATATTGTTGTTACTCAGCCAGCGTTTGTGGGTCTGATGGACCCGTTGCATTTTGTGCCTTGTAATGCCTCACAATCAAACACTTTTGTTAAAATACTGAAAAGATGTCTATTGGGATAAGGTAAACACCTTTTCAGTATTGTGGATCTGATGGACCCGTTGCATTTGGTGGCTTTTAATGCCTCACAATCAAACACCTTTATGTTATACTGAACATATGTCTATTGGGACAAGGTAAACATCTGTTCAGTATTTTAATATAAAAGTGTTTGATTGTGAGGCATTAAAAGCCACAAAATGCAACGGGTCCATCAGACCCACAAACGCTGGCTGAGTAACAACAATAAGAACATTACACAAGGGTTAAGCGACCAAAAACTATTTAAAACTTGCTACTGTAGTCTATTTGTGGTCCTCAAATTCATCGTGTTGAGAGGAAAGTTGACTAATTCCATTTAGATTTTGGAAAGCAGTGCAAAAAGAGGCAACAAGAAAGTTAAGACGACAAAACAAAGAAGCAAGCAGGAGAGATGAGGGAGAGGGAAAGAGAGTGTCTGCCTTCGATGAGAGCCAGTGATATTTTATGATTATGTGGTCGGTTGACTTTCTGTGTAAATGTATTTTTTCTTTCTATTTTGACAGAAACAATTTTCAATTGCATATGTTTTACAATCTACATTTTAATGTTATAAAATGTTAGAAATATTTCTTGGGGGGTTTGTCTGAAAATAAACACTTAAATATCTGCTTGTCATCTTGATATAGAATGTATAACTTGCTTGTCAAGCTACGATTTCAAAGCAAGTTTCCATCAATCTGTAATAAATATAATAATCAATGAAGTGTTTTTTTGTAAGCACCTCTAAGAACACACCATTTTGTGTGGGTGTAGCTTTAATGCTAATGAGCTGTGTTTTGTTAACGAGTGCGTGTCACCAATAACAAGCGCTATCAAGCCTTTTTCCACCAAAAATTTCAGGAACTTTAAGTTCCGAGAACTAAAGTTTCCTGTAGGTATGTGGTTTGTGTTTCCTCCATATTTTTTTAAATTTTTGGGTCGTTTATACAAATCAGACGTATGGATGAGTGGGAGAGTATATTTCTAGACTGATACCATGTAAATAGACAATACTAGGTCATATTTATTTTACTAAAGTGTAGGTAAATGAAATACAAAGCAATATGATTTAAAAACAAAGTGTACTGGATTTCACATAGAAATTCAGGCTTTTGTCCACAGTGTCCAACAGTCAGAAAGTCGTCCCCTCAGTAAATGAAGAGTTCATGAGGGTCAGGCGAGTCCTTATGGTCCATTTCAGCTGAAAATAACAATATATAAATAATAGATGTCAGTGTTTATCTCTCGGCAACAACAAGGTTTCTGGAACCTGAAGTGTCACCTCGCTAACAGGAAGTAAATACTGAAGAACTAACTTACTATTAACTATTTGCAAACTATTACATCGAGCCAAATATGCCGTTGTGTGCAAACCATGTTTTTGTGTACAAACCCTTTGATTCATTAATTTCGTGTCCAGCTGGCAGCAAATTTGTGCTTGCTCGTATTGAAGAGATTGAAGGAGCGGGCTCCATACTACAGTAAGTTTTTGATGGTGATGAAACCGGACTTTTCTTGGGAAAAAAAATGCAAAAGCGGACTTTTCGCACAGCGGAGAATACACAATCTCTCGTTCAGGTTCAGCTGTGTCTCTTAAGAGCACACACACACGGCCCCTCCTCCTCTTTTGTCTGCTCCTTTCTCTCCCATCAGCTGCTCATTTGTTGTTGACAATGTAAAGCGGATTTCACTTTTTTTTAAATATGCATGTATGTATGTATGTATATCTTTGCGTATATATTTATTTTTAAATTAATTATTGTGATTTCTAATCGCTTGTGAGGGCACCGGAGATATGTGTGTTAAGCAGTGCATACAACGCAGTTCAGCCTGTTGTTGTTTTGATTTGATTTGTTCATAAAGAAAACGTTAGTGTTTTTGTGTGTGTGTGTGTGTGTGTGTGTATATATATATATATAATTGTGTTCAAACCTTCTCTCGAATATGAACTTTTGTTGAGGCTGGAACCCGATATTTATATTTACATTGTTTCTTATCGAGAAAATTGCTTCCCCATATACAAACTTTTCTATTTGCGAACACTGTTTAAGAACCAATTAGGTTCGTGAATAGAGGTTCCACTGTATCTTGAACAGCCCAATATTTGGACACAAATGCCGTTTTTTTTTTTTTTAGAATTTCACACAGGAACACCTTTGAATGTACTAAATTGGTTTTGCTCAAGTTTTATCCAAAGTCCTACTCGTGTTTATTTTTAAGTGACATTTGCCAATGAGCAAAATCGTTCAAATCTCCTCCTTCATCTTTGCACCGACTTATGCATTGACATGATCACCGACCGTTTAACGCGGGTGTGAATATTTGGTTTGATCTGATTCCTGGGGCGACGATTAGATTGCAAATCTATTCTCGATGAAACAAGATTCCCGATTCAAACCAATTCTCGCAATGTATTATTTGATATAGTAATTGTAATGAAACTTTTTTAAAACAGATTAAAGTTTAGTAAAGCTCCTTCTGTTTGCACGGAGTTGGCCTGAAGACGTCTTTTAAAAAATGGATTCCTATTTTTTTTTAAGTTGTTTAAGTGATTCGAAAATTATGAATCAATTTTAAAATCGGGATGTATAACAATTGTGATTTGAATATGAGTCCATTTTTTTTTTTTTTTTGTGCACTCCTAATAACCATGAGCCTTTCAGGCATGTAGGGTCAAAATAAATTGTATGATTAATCTGAGTAAATGCATGTTTTGGAATTGTTCATATTCAATAAATAAATATCCAGAGGAAACTAAGGGTATTTTAAAGTATTTATTTAAGTACTCAAATAACATCAGATTACAAAGGAGAAGAGTTTTACGCTGCATGCTACAGGAAGAAGGAAAGAGAGAGAGACAAATAACTCTTTCAGAACTTATAGCTTTTGGGAATGCGAGAAGAGGGAGGGGTTTGGGTGTCAGTAACTGAAGACATTGAACCTAAGTTAGTGACAAATGTGCTACTACTAGTTGTAGTAGTACAGTATTGTTAGTCATTGACCATGAAGAGGATACTCTCATGTAAATGCATCGATTCAATATATAGATACCATGAATTGATTAACGTGGACCCCGACTTAAACAAGTTGAAAAACGTATTCGGGTGTTACCATTTAGTAGTCAATTGTACGGAATATGTACTGTACTGTGCAATCTACTAATAAAAGTCTCAATCAATCAATCAAAGATACCAATCAGAGAGCCTTCACCGCCCATGATGGGTTTAGAAAAATTCCAATTTGGGCCACTTTGGCCTGCAGTGTAAACGTAGTCGTCGTCCTATTCACGGAGAAGAAGGAGGTTTGGAGTCGTCTCTAGCCGACTCCAAGAATGCATCAGGTGCCATAAATCAGTGGTCCCCAACCTTTTTGTAGCTGCGGACCGGTCAACGCTTGAAAACTTGTCCCATGGATGGACCGGGGTGGGGGGTTTAATTTTTAAATTTTTTTTAATTTTTCATAAAGAAATTCAATCATGTGTGCTTACGGACTGTATCCATGCCGACTGTATTGATATATAATGATGTATAATGTATATATTGTGTTTTTAATGTTGATTTAATAAAAAAAATTAAAACATTTTTATTTTTATTTTTATTAATTTTTTTATTTCTTGTGCGGCCCGGTACCAGTGGTTGAGGACCAATGCCATAAATGCATACTTGCCAACCTTCCCGGATTTTCCAGGAGACTCCCGAAATTCAGCGCCTCTCCCGAAAACCTCCCGGGACAAATTTTCTCCCGAAAATCTCCCGAAATTCAGGCGGAGCTGGAGGCCACGCCCCCTCCAGCTCCATGCGGACCTGAGTCCGCTTTCCCACGATATAAACAGTGTGACCGCCTAATCAAATTATAACTGTAGAATGATCGAGGGCGAGTTCTTGGTTTCTTATGTGGGTTTATAGTTAGGCAGTATCATTAACGTCCTCGCAGCGCGGTAACAACACACAACAACAGCAGTCAGGTTTTTGTCTACCATAAAGCAGTTCGTCTGCCGTAAACAGCAATGTTGTGACACTCTTAAACAGGACAATACTGCCATCTATAACATCAATAACATATACGGCTTTTAGAGAGTGCAGTGCACAACTGCGCACACAAGGAGACGAAGCAGAAGAACGAGGAAGATACAGCCATGGCGACGCCGACGACGAGTAAGATGAAGAAATACGCTTTGTTGCACCTTTCCTGCCTGAGTCCGGCGATTAGTTGCAAATCTTGCTTTATTGATTGCTTGCACACAGCCAATCCAACACAAAACAAACTAGTCCCCGCCCGCACTCACGCTACCGCTCCCTCTCTTCTCTCGCCCACACACTCACTGACGTCACTCACCTGACATGCTCACCTATTAAAGGGCCGCACACACACATACGCTACTCTCATAACAGCTTGTAAGTTCCAAGCTGCAGCTGCGATTGGAGCTGGATAGCCTCAAGGAAGAAGTAGTGGACTACCAAGTGCTTGGCACTGAAGATCTTCCTCAGGAAGCAAAGATTGACCGGTTCCTCCCCTCTTAGCCACGCCCCTAACCACGCCCCCCGCCCCCTCCTCCCACCACCCGAAATCGGAGGTCTCAAGGTTGGCAAGTATGCATAAATGTCTTATCTCAGACAAAACCCAGGCACTTGCAGCTAACGAAGACACCACTACAGAAACATTTGGGCTAAAATTGTGGTTTAAACTTCCTGAATCCGTCCATGTTGGCTGAAATGACAAATGTCTTTGCTTTTAACAATCGCCTGAGGGTCTCATCCCGCCTGTCAGAGTGTGCTCGTTGATTGGCCGACTTTTTTCCCCTGTCTTTTACTTAGTTGTCCATGCAGCCCTAATAACAGCAAGTATTGCGCAATGCTTCCCGGCGCTTGTGTTGGTTGGATCAGCATGTCTCCTGTATGTCTTCCAACAGCACAAGCCCGGCTTTTCGGAAAGCTCCAGTTGATCCAGATCGGCTGTGCGGGTCGTAACAAGGGGCTGAAAAAGCTCCGAGTGTAACTCCACTCCTCAAATCACCGCGCCAGGCTAGCAGCTGCTCCCAGAATCAACTTGTAAATGCGCTCGCTTCCATCGCACATCCATCATTCCCAAAAACCTATTTTTCCTCCCATTGCCAGGCTGCATGTGGCTGCCTCCCCTTGTAAATGAGAGCAGCAGATAGAGCTTTGGGCAGCAGCAATACCCAATGGACAAAACACCCTTCAAATGCTCTCCTCAGCGCTGTAATGGAAACTTAGAAACGCTCGCCTCCAGTTTGGCTCGTCCCGCTTTTCACATTACATTACTTCAACCTGTCCGTGCATGCCCCCACTTCTACAACTGCATGTATTTTATTGGACTACATTACATTGCAACTTTAGGCCTGTTTTTTTTATTCCCAGTAAAATGAATATACATCCATCAATCCATCCATTTTCTACCGCTTATCCCATTCGGGGTCGCGGGGGTGCTGGAGCCTATCTCATTATTGAATTAAAGGGGAACATTATCACAATTTCAGAATGGTTAAAACCATTAAAAATCAGTTGCCAGTGGCTTAGAAAAAAAAGGTTTTACAGAAAAAAAATTTTGCTAAAATGTCGTAAGGGGGGACCCTTACGAAAAATTCAACAAACGGACTTGCTTCAGCAGCACATTTCTGGTGCTGTAGTTGTATAAAATGTCTCAAAACGTCATCAGGAGTCCCGACACAACCTGAAAATGGAAGAAAAAAAAAGGTTTTACGGAAAATGTTTTTTGCTAAAATGTCATAAGGGGGGGGACCCTTACGAAAAATTCAAAAAAACGGTCAAGCTTCAGCAGCACTTTTCTGGTGCTGTAGTTGTATAAAATGTCTCAAAACGTCATCAGGAGTCCCGACACAACCTGAAAGTGGAAGAAAAAAAAGGTTTTACGGAAATTTTTTTTTGCTAAAATGTCGTAAGGGGGGACCCTCACGAATATTTATTAAAAACGGACTTGCTTCAGCGGCTTATTTCTGGTGCTGTAGTTGTATAATATGTCTCAAAACGTCATCAGGAGTCCCGACAACCTGAAAATGGAAGAAAAAAAAAAGGTTTTACGGAAAATGTTTTTTGCTAAAATGTCATAAGGGGGGACCCTTATGAAAAATTCAAAAAAACGGTCAAGCTTCAGCAGCACATTTCTGGTGCTGTAGTTGTATAAAATGTCTCAAAACGTCATCAGGAGTCCCGACACAACCTAAAAATGGAAGAAAATGCATATTTTACAGAACAAAAATTTGGCTAAAATGTCGTAAGGGGGGGGGCCCTTACGAAAAATTCAAAAAAACGGACTAGCTTTAGCAGCACATTTCTGGTGCTGTAGTTGTATAAGATGTCTCAAAACGTCATCAGGAGTCCCGACACAACCTAAAAATGGAAGAAAATGCATATTTTACAGAAAATTTTTTTGGCTAAAATGTGGTAAGGGGGGACCCTTACGAAAATTTCTAAAAAACGGACTTGCTTCAGCAGCTTATTTCTGGTGCTGTAGTTGTATAATATGTCTCAAAACGTCATCAGGAGTCCCGACACAACCTGAAAATGGAAGAAAAAAAAAGGTTTTACGGAAAAAAAAGGTTGCTAAAATGTCGTAAGGGATGACCCTTACGAAAAATTTAAAAAAAACGGACGAGCTTCAGCAGCTTATTTCTGGTGCTATAGTTGTATAATATTTCTCAAAACGTCATCAGGAGTCCCGACACAACCTGAAAATAGAAGAAAAAAAAGGTTTTACGGAAAAAACATTTTGCTAAAATGTCGTAAGGGTCCCCCCTTACGAAAAATTCAACAAACGGACTTGCTTCAGCAGCACATTTCTGGTGCTGTAGTTGTATAAAATGTCTCAAAACGTCATCAGGAGTCCCGACACAACCTGAAAATGGAAGAAAAAAAAGGTTTTGCGGAAAAATTGTTTTGCTAAAATGTCGTAAGGGGGGACCCTTACGAAAATTCAAAAAAACGGACTAGCTTTAGCAGCACATTTCTGGTGCTGTAGTTGTATAAAATGTCTCAAAACGTCATCAGGAGTCCCGACACAACCTAAAAATGGAAGAAAATGCATATTTTACAGAAAACATTTTTGGCTAAAATGTCGTAAGGGGGGACCCTTACGAAAAATTCAACAAACGGACTTGCTTCAGCAGCACATTTCTGGTGCTGTAGTTGTATAAAATGTCTCAAAACGTCATCAGGAGTCCCGACACAACCTGAAAATGGAAGAAAAAAAAGGTTTTACGGAAAAATTGTTTTGCTAAAATGTCGTAAGGGGGGACCCTTACGAAAATTCAAAAAAACGGACTAGCTTTAGCAGCACATTTCTGGTGCTGTAGTTGTATAAAATGTCTCAAAACGTCATCAGGAGTCCCGACACAACCTAAAAATGGAAGAAAATGCATATTTTACAGAAAACATTTTTGGCTAAAATGTCGTAAGGGGGGACCCTTACGAAAATTTCTAAAAAACGGACTTGCTTCAGCAGCTTATTTCTGGTGCTGTAGTTGTATAATATTTCTCAAAACGTCATCAGGAGTCCCGACACAACCTGAAAATGGAAGAAAAAAAATGTTTTACGGAAAAAAAATGTTGCTAAAATGTCGTAAGGGGTGACCCTTACGAAAAATTCAAAAAAACGGACGAGCTTCAGCAGCACATTTCTGGTGCTGTTGTTGTATAAAATGTCTCAAAACGTCATCAGGAGTCCCGACACAACCTAAAAATGGAAGAAAATGCAAATTTTACAGAAAAAAAATTTGGCTACAATGTCGTAAGGGGGGACCCTTACGAAAAATTCAAAAAAACGGACTTGCTTCAGCAGCACATTTCTGGTGCTGTAGTTGTATAAAATGTCTCAAAACGTCATCAAGAGTCCCGACACAACCTAAAAATGGAAGAAAATGCATATTTTACAGAAAAAAAATTTGGCTAAAATGTCGTAAGGGGGGACCCTTACGAAAATGTCTAAAAGACGGACTTGCTTCAGCAGCTTATTTCTGGTGCTATAGTTGTATAATATTTCTCAAAACGTCATCAGGAGTCCCGACACAACCTGAAAATGGAAAAAAAAAAAAGGTTTTACGGAAAAAAAATGTTGCTAAAATGTCGTAAGGGGTGACCCTTACGAAAAATTCAAAAAAACGGACTAGCTTCAGCAGCACATTTCTGGTGCTGTAGTTGTATAAAATGTCTCAAAACGTCATCAGGAGTCCCGACACAACCTAAAAATGGAAGAAAATGCATATTTTACAGAAAACATTTTTGGCTAAAATGTCGTAAGGGGGGACCCTTACGAAAATTTCTAAAAAACGGACTTGCTTCAGCAGCTTATTTCTGGTGCTGTAGTTGTATAATATTTCTCAAAACGTCATCAGGAGTCCCGACACAACCTGAAAATGGAAGAAAAAAAATGTTTTACGGAAAAAAAATGTTGCTAAAATGTCGTAAGGGGTGACCCTTACGAAAAATTCAAAAAAACGGACGAGCTTCAGCAGCACATTTCTGGTGCTGTTGTTGTATAAAATGTCTCAAAACGTCATCAGGAGTCCCGACACAACCTAAAAATGGAAGAAAATGCAAATTTTACAGAAAAAAAATTTGGCTACAATGTCGTAAGGGGGGACCCTTACGAAAAATTCAAAAAAACGGACTTGCTTCAGCAGCACATTTCTGGTGCTGTAGTTGTATAAAATGTCTCAAAACGTCATCAAGAGTCCCGACACAACCTAAAAATGGAAGAAAATGCATATTTTACAGAAAAAAAATTTGGCTAAAATGTCGTAAGGGGGGACCCTTACGAAAATGTCTAAAAGACGGACTTGCTTCAGCAGCTTATTTCTGGTGCTATAGTTGTATAATATTTCTCAAAACGTCATCAGGAGTCCCGACACAACCTGAAAATGGAAGAAAAAAAAAGGTTTTACGGAAAAAAAATGTTGCTAAAATGTCGTAAGGGGTGACCCTTACGAAAAATTCAAAAAAACGGACTAGCTTCAGCAGCACATTTCTGGTGCTGTAGTTCTATAAAATGTCTCAAAACGTCATCAGGAGTCCCGACACAACCTGAAAATGGAAGAAAAAAAAAGGTTTTACGGAAAAAATGTTTTGCTAAAATGTCGTAAGGGGGGACCCTTACGAAAAATTCAAAAAAACAGACTAGCTTCAGCAGCACATTTCTGGTGCTGTAGTTGTATAAAATGTCTCAATCAGTACCGGTATATAGTACAACCCTATTGTGCACTTTATAAACTTATTTTCTGAACATCTCATACGAAACATCAGTTTTCGTCAAGTTCAAAAATATTTTCAAAAGTGCTCCGACTTCCACGTTTCTCGACCGAAAGGATTTTAAGTGTGCCTTATGGTCCGGAAAATATGGTATTTTAAAAGTAGAGCAAATAAGGGGGATTATTTTAGCATGTTTAGTGCTTAAAACAGCCTGTAGACACATGTTACTGTTAAAGGGGTTCTTTATCACAATTTCAGAAGGGTTAAAACCATTAAAAATCAGTTGCCAGTGGCTTATTTTATTTTTCAAAGTTTTTTTCAAAATTTTACCCATCACGCAATATCCCTAAAAAAAGCTTCAAAGTGCCTGATTTTAACCATCGTTATAAACACCCGTCCATTTTCCTGTGACGTCACATAGTGATGCCAACACAAACAAACATGGCGGAAAGAACAGCAAGCTATAGCGACATTAGCTCGGATTCAGACTCGGATTTCAGCGGCTTAAGCGATTCAACAGATTACGCATGTATTGAAACGGATGGTTGTAGTGTGGAGGCAGGTAGCAAAAATGAAATTGAAGAATAAACTGATGCTATTGAGCCATATTGGTTTGAACCATATGCAAGCGAAAACAACAGCCAGCGACACGGGAGAAAGCGAGGACGAATTCGGCGATCGCCTTCCAACCAACGATTGGTATGTGTTTGTTTGGCATTAAAGGAAACTAACAACTATGAACTAGGTTTACAGCATATGAAATACATTTGGCAACAACATGCACTTTGAGAGTGCAGACAGCCCAATTTTCATCAATTAATATATTCTGTAGACATACCCTCATGTCAGCAGGCCAGGGAAGCTAGGGTCTAGGGTCTTCTCTTGATCATCTTCGGTGGCATAAGGGACGGTGTGAGCCGAGACATCCAGGGGGTTTAGCTCGCTCGTCTGCGGGAACAAACTGCCGCCATTGCTTGCCGTGCTACCGAGGTCCTTTGTCCCTGAATTGCTCACACACTCCGGCAGATTCAATGGGGGTCTGGCGGCAGATTTTTTTTTTTTTTAAAGTACCAATGATTGTCACACACACACTAGGTGTGGTGAAACTTGTCCTCTGCATTTGACCCATCCCCCTGACCACCCCCCGGGAGGCGAGGGGAGCAGCGGGCAGCAGCGGCGCCGCGCCCGGGAATCATCTTTGGTGATGTAACCCCCAATTCCAACCCTTGATGCTGAGTGCCAAGCAGGGAGGTAATGGGTCCCATTTTTATAGTCTTTGGTATGACTCGGCTGGGGTTTGAACTCACAACCTACCGATCTCAGGGCGGACACTCTAACCACTAGGCCACTGAGTAGGTAGTAGTAGATTTCTTTGACTTTATCGTTGGAAATGCATCTGCTTTGAGTGTCGCAGGATATCCACACAATCTTGCCATCTCTGTCGTAGCATAGCTTTCGTCGGTAAAGTGTGCGGAACAAACGTCCAATTTCTTGCCACTTTCGCATCTTTGGGCCACTGGTGCAACTTGAATCCGTCCCTGTTCGTGTTGTTACACCCTCCGACAACACACCGATGAGGCATGATGTCTCCAAGGTACGGAAAACAGTCGAAAAAACGGAAAATAACAGCCGATTTGACTCGGTGTTTGAGAAAATGGCGGATTGCTTCCCGATGTGACGTCACGTTGTGACGTCATCGCTCCGAGAGCGAATATTAGAAAGGCGTTTAATTCGCCAAAATTCACCCATTTAGAGTTCGGGAATCGGTTAAAAAAATATATGGTCTTTTTTTGCAACATCAAGGTATTTTTTGACGCTTACATAGGTCTGGTGATAATGTTCCCCATTAAATACTAATTCTGCAATATTCAACATGGTATAATTTGTAGTGGAGCCTAGCCAGTATCTTCTGTGGCCTGTTTCTTTCGTCCAGACCTGGGCAAATTAAGGCCCGGGGGCCACATGCGGCCCGTTAAGCTTTTCAATCTAGCCCGCCGGACATTCCCAAATAATTTTTTTAGATCTTTAAGATGGAAAGTGTAGCTGCCATTATGATGTGCAGTGATGTTTTCTAATGACCTTAAGTCTTGAACTATACAAAGTATTTCAATGGTTGGAATCTGCGCTTATGGCTGATGTACCAGTTACTATGGTAATCTAATTAGTTACTATGGTCATCTAATTAGTTACTATGGTAATCTACGTCACAGCAGCTCAGAAGAGGCACCAAGCAGTGTGGGCGGGAAGCGTTTCCACAGACGTGGAAGGAGATTTTCACAACAAAGTTCTAAAGCTTAGTGATGTATCAGATTGTAGGTGGGTTTATTTTGTACCCTTCGCGTTCATATTTCAGTGTCTGTTGCATTTTTGTTGCGTTTCACTTGATTGTAAAATATGTCGATCGAAAGGGGGTGTGACATTCATATGTTGTCAATATTCAGTATTTTATCGTTCTTAGAAAAATTTAAAATTCCATTATGTTTTCTAAGGCGGTCTGTCGTAATGTTTTTAGCATTCAATCAGACATTATTGTGAGGTTTTGTATTCGTGTTCCTAAAAATAGATATGCCGGCCCCCAGACACATTTTTTTCTCTAAATGTGGGCCCCGAGTCAAAATAATTGCCCAGGCCTGCTTTAGTCGGTCTAACAAAATGTCACAATACTTTTTTTTTTTTTTTTTGTAGAAATATGTATTTATTAGTGACTTATCATAGGCACGTGGTCTTTGGGCACTTGCATTTTTTTTTCGATGGCTGCTATTTCCTTTTTTTAATGGAATATTGCTAGCTGCTTTTGCGCAAAATAAATGGGTTTAATTGTCGGTGTGCACAAAAAATCGATTCATATCCGAATCAAAATTTGTAATTATCCCGATTCTAAGTTGTTTAATAATTTTGAATAATATGTGTGTATATGCGTGTATATATTTGTATATGTGTATATATTTGTATTTGTGTATTTTTCCGAGTATAAGTCGCACCGGAGTGTAAGTCACACCGGCCGAAAATGCATACCGTATTTTTCGGACTAAAAGTCGCAGGTTTTTTTCATAGTTTGACCGGGCTCCAGTGCGACTTATATGTTTTTTCCCTTTTTATAATGCATTTTCGGCAGGTGCAACTTATACTCCAAACGCATAGACATAATATAATATATCTGTATATATATTATTCTGTACACATTATGTATATATTCGTATATATGTTACATTTTTTTATCGCTATATTAGTCTATTTATACCTGCATTGTCCTTTCCATCCTTACACTTTCCATCATTGTAACTGAGCTACTGTGTTGAACAATTTCCCTTGTGGATCATTAAAGTTTGTCTAAGTCTAAGTTTAAGTCTAATATAAGTCTCTGCGCAACATTAATTTATATAGCACGTTTTTCATTGTACAACCTGCGTCATAGAACCAAATAAAGATTCACAATTGGATTTGTTTACAAAAAAATGTATGTCAATAATATTATTATTGTTGTATAAGTAAATTGACTTAAAACATGAACTAAGCAGTAATTTATTTTGCGCATGTTAGTATCAAGTTAGCAATCCAAAACAAATTCTGCAATATGAGTATGCCTGAAGCAAAAGCGGGTGATGTTTTTATTTTTTTCAAATCAAAATTGTGCAGCAGTTTTGAAATACAAAACCCAAAACCAGTGAAGTTGGCACGTTGTGTAAATGGTAAATAAAAACAAACTACAACAATTTACAAATCATTTTCAACCTATAATCAATTGAATAGACTGCAAAGACAATATACCGTGTTTTTTTCGGACTATAAGTCGCAGTTTTTTTCATAGTTTGGCCGGGGGTGCGACTTATACTCAGGAGCGACTTATGTGCAACATTATTAACACATTACCGTAAAATATCAAATAATATTATTTAGTTCATTCACGTAAGAGACTAGACGTATAAGATTTCATGGGATTTAGCGATTAGGAGTGACAGATTGTTTGATAAACGTATAGCATGTTCTATATGTTATAATTATTTGAATGACTCTTACCATAATATGTTACGTTAACATACCAGGCACGTTCTCAGTTGGTTATTTATGCCTCATATAACGTAAACTTATTCAACCTGTTGTTCACTATTCTTTATTTATTTGAAATTGCCTTTCAAATGTCTATTCTTGGTGTTGAGTTTTATCAAATAAATGTCCCCAAAAAATGCGACTTGTACTCCAGTGCGACTTATGTTTTTTTCCTTCTTTATTATGCTTTTTCGGCCGGTGCGACTTATACTATGGAGCGACTTATACTCCGAAAAATACAGTACATAACGTTCGAACTGGTAAACTTTATTTTTTGCAAATATTAGCTCATTTGGAATTTGATGCCTGCAACATGTTTAAAAAAAGCTGGAACAAGTGGCAAAAAAGACTGAGAAAGTTGAGGAATGCTCATCAAACATACCACAGGTGAACAGGCTAATTGGGAACAGGTGGGTGCCATGACTGGGTATAAAAGCAGCTTCCATGAAATGCTCAGTCATTCACAAACAAGGATGGGGCGAAGGTCACCACTTTGTGAACAAATGCGTGAGCAAATTGTCAATCACTTTAAGAACAAGATTTCTCAACGAGGTATTGCAAGGAAATTTGGGATTTCACCATCTACGGTCCGTAATATCATCAAAGGGTTCAGAGAATCTGGAGAACTCACTGCACGCAAGCAATGATATTACAGACCTTCGATCCCTCAGGCGGTACTGCATCAAAAAGCAACATCAGTGTGTAAAAGATATCACCACATGGGCTCAGGAACACTTCAGAAAACCACTGTCAGTAATTACAGTTGGTCGCTACGTCTGTAAGTGCAAGTTAAAACTCTACTATGCAAAGCGAAAGCCATTTATCAACAACGCCCAGAAACGCCGCCGGCTTGGCTGGGCCCGAGCTCATCTAAGATGGACTGATGCAAATTGGAAAAGTGTTCTGTGGTCTGAGGAGTCCGCATTTCAAATTGTTTTTGGAAACTGTGGATGTCGTGTCCTCCGGAACAAAAAGGAAAAGAACCATTCGGATTGTTATAGGCGCAAAGTTCAAAAGCCAGCATCTGTGATGGTATGGGGGTGTATTAGTGCCCAAGGCGTAGGTAACTTACACGTCTGTGACGGTGCCATTAATGCTGAAAGGTACATACAGGTTTTGGAGCAACATATGTTGCCATCCAAGCAACGTTATCATGGACGCCCCTGCTTATTTCAGCAAGACAATGTAAAAAGAGTGCGGGTACTAGATTTGACTGCCTGTAGTCCAGACCTGTCTCCCATTGAAAATGTGTGGCACAATATGAAGCCTAAAATACCACAAAGGAGACTGTTGAACAACTTAAGCTGTACATCAAGCAAGAATGGAAAAAAATCCACCTGAAAAGCTTCAAAAATTGGTCTTCTCAGTCCCTAGTTTATAACAAATATTCAAATTCAGCATAGTCAGATAGGACACCACATAACCGATAATGAATGTGCAACTGAACTAACTTTTAGGTTAGTTGAACTTATTTCTTTTGTAACTTGGCAACCCGAGGGAAGCGTTTATTTAGATCCGCGTGGCGGTGACAATAAGCCAATGCCCGAGGAGGCGGCAATCCATCAAGCAGATGCCCTTGCGGCGCCTTCCTATTAGATCGTGTCAGGTGGGCCGGGCTCATTATTGCGTCGTCATAACGGTGTCATTTTTGGAACTTCATCAGCGGTAATTGCCGCAATTTGTCAGCGAAACTCCGGCGGACGAGGCGTTGAGTCGGGCGAACGGGCCTCGAGGCGCCGCGTTGTCGTAAAAAAAAATAAAAAGACATTTTGGAAACATCTGGCGACGCACAATACGAGCCAGGTGCTAACACGTGCTGAAGTGGAATTAGCAAAGCAAAGTATTTGACTCTTGGGTAAAGAGTTGTTCTTGGTTTTTGTTGGCTTCAAGCTTCAACTGCAGGGAGTCTGCAAACTGCAGCGTCGTGGTCAGCGATGCTCACAGATTGACCAAACGAGCAAGCAATAAATGTCACAAAGGGACCAACGTGGATCTCTTAAACAAATCTGCAGTGACAGGATGCCCTGAAGTGTGCAAAAAAAGCAACAAAAAAAACCACCAAACTGGCAGGGGTGGGGCCGTGCACTCAAAAAAGCCATTTAGATATTACCCCACTGTCTCAAAGACACTTTTGTGCTCTTAAAGAACAATAAATAATAGATGCTGTCCAGACAGACACTAAATCTACCCGTCCCCCTCTTAAAAGGCTGCAGAGAATTAAATGCACACACCTAATACTGTTAATGCATGGCGCCCACGCACTGGGCGGAAGAACACGTCAAAGAAGTTAAATAAAGCACTTAGGCTAACAAGCGCTGTCTGTTTTGCTGCTCAGATTTATAAAGGCATATTTTCTTCCACCAAAATGGAATAAAGGTTTGCAATCAGAGGAAAAAATAAAAGTTTTGTTTGTTATTAAAATGAAGATAAACAGGAATTAGCCAAATATGTTGGTAACCAAATATATTTTGATCCTTTTTTTAAATAAAAGGGATGAAAATGGCATTATTGGCTTTATTTTAGCAAAAAAAACGTACGATACAATAAACAATTTTTTTTTTTTTGCAACCAAAGAACAATTTGGTTATTTAAAAAAAAAAAATGAAGTGAACATACCAGAAAACTTCGTCTAACTCATGGAGGAAAATCTGTTCCAAAGTGGGCCGGACTGGTAAAATCATGACATGATAATTTAAAATTAAAGGGGAACATTATCACAATTTCAGAATTGTTAAAACCATTAAAAATCAGTTCCCAGTGGCTTATTATATTTTTCGAAGTTTTTTTCAAAATTTTACCCACACGCAATATCCCTAAAAAAAAAAAAAAAAAAAAGCTTCAAAGTGCCTGATTTTAACCACCCGTCCATTTTCCTGTGACGTCACATAGTGAAGCCAACACAAACAAACATGGCGGAAAGAACAGCAAGCTATAGCGACATTAGCTCGGATTCAGACTCGGATTTCAGCGGCTTAAGCGATTCAACAGATTACGCATGTATTGAAACGGATGGTTGTAGTGTGGAGGCAGGTAGCGAAAACAAAATTGAAGAAGAAACTGAAGCTATTGAGCCATATCGGTTTGAACCGTATGCAAGCGAAACCGACGAAAACGACACGACAGCCAGCGACACGGGAGAAAGCGAGGACGAATTCGGCGATCGCCTTCTAACCAACGATTGGTATGTGTTTCTTTGGCATTAAAGGAAACTAACAACTATGAACTAGGTTTACAGCATATGAAATACATTTGGCAACAACATGCACTTTGAGAGTGCAGACAGCCCAGTTTTCATCAATTAATATATTCTGGAGACATACCCTCATGTCAGCAGGCCAGGGAAGCTAGGGTCGATATTCTTCTCTTGATCATCTTCGGGACGGTGTGAGCCAAGACATCCAGGGGGTTTAGCTCGCTCGTCTGCGGGAACAAACTGCCGCCATTGCTTGCCGTGCTACCGAGGTCCTTTGTCCCTGAATTGCTCACACACTCCGGCAGATTCAATGGGGGTCTGGCGGAAGATTTCTTTGACTTTATCGTTGGAAATGCATCTGCTTTGAGTGCCGCAGGATATCCACACATTCTTGCCATCTCTGTCGTAGCATAGCTTTCGTCGGTAAAGTGTGTGGAACAAACGTCCAATTTCTTGCCACTTTCGCATCTTTGGGCCACTGGTGCAACTTGAATCCGTCCCTGTTCGTGTTGTTACACCCTCTGACAACACACCGACGAGGCATGATGTCTCCAAGGTACGGAAAACAGTTGTGACGTCATCGCTCCGAGAGCGAATATTAGAAAGGCGTTTAATTCGCCAAAATTCACCCATTTAGAGTTCGGAAATCGGTTAAAAAATATATTTTTTCTGCAACATCAAGGTATATATAGACGTTTTCATAGGTCTGGTGATAATGTTCCCCTTTAAAGACAACTTCAGAGTGTTTTTGTCACGGCGCGGGCTCGATCCCGCTTGTCGTCTGGAGCAAGGGCTGCCAGCACCTCCATTGGCAGCAGAGTTAGGACACGCCCCTGCTCGCGCTGGCCGCATCACGCCCACACGCCGGCAAGGCTGTGGACGATCAGCTATCTGCACACCTGGGTCTGATAAGGGCGAGCCATATAAAGACCAGTGGACCCAAGGATCCGGGCTGGAACGTAATCTTCTGTTTCCTCATGCTTCCCGTGTTCTCCTGTGATCGAGCTGTGTGCCTCGACTCCTTTCCGGATTGCCTCCCCCGATCCTCAACCTCGCCCCAGCCCCCCGACTGCTTGCCTGCCCACGGACTGCCTTCATGCCTTGTCCGTCCTCCCGATTCAACACTAGGCAAAATACTCAAGTAATTGCCACACCTAGTCTTAACACCACACACTCTTGGATTTAGGTCACATTCTATTCTCGAGTTCAGTGGTTCTTAACCTGGGTTCCATCGAACCCGAGGGGTTCGGTGAGTCGGATGCAGGGGTTCGGCGGAGCCTCCGCCACGGAGGTCAAGACACACCCGACTCATTGTGTTAATAAAAACGTATCCCTATCGGCATATTATGGATACCCTCAAACAATGTTCCCTCTAATTTTCCATATGCGTGAGCAGCGTTCAGTGAAGTACATGTGAGCACATCCGTCCCAAACCTGACTAAATAACAAATTAAATGTTTTATTATTATAATCAAATGACAGCTGTCATTTCCATGAGATTATTTTCTAATATAAGTGTTTAAGCCCACTTACAATGACAATAACAAAAAATATTGTTTTTCATGAGCTGTGTACTTGTATTGTATGTCTGGGTGGAAAATGAAGAATAGGAACAGACTTTGCTTTGGAAATAAATACATTATTTTATTTCATCATTTATCATTTAAAATGACATGAGAGTGGCACTTGCCAAGGTGAAGCCACGCATGTCTGAACTTGTCTCTCAAAGGCAACAGCAGAAGTGACACTGATTTGCAGGTGTGTAATTAGTTGTGATTTCATGCACTGTGTTGGTTTTGTTCTTTGAACAAGGTGATGTTCATGCACGGTTCATTTTGT
Source organism: Nerophis lumbriciformis (assembly GCF_033978685.3). Taxonomy (NCBI): domain Eukaryota; kingdom Metazoa; phylum Chordata; class Actinopteri; order Syngnathiformes; family Syngnathidae; genus Nerophis; species Nerophis lumbriciformis. The sequence continues at coordinate 42,457,140 of NC_084554.2, forward strand.
GCACCAGTAAAAAATACATAACTTTGCCTTGAATTTAAAAAAACAACAAAAAAAACATTTTATTTTTCACTAAAGAAGGGTTCGGTGAATGCGCATATAAAACTGGTGGGGTTCGTTACCTCCAACAAGGTTAAGAACCACTGCTATAGTTGATTATGGTATTATTGTGGTTTATTATATATATATATATGTTGTAGATGTATAATAAATTGCTTAGAGCTATACCTCCCCCTTGTGGTTCTGTGCCGTCAACTCCTCCTGCAATACGTAACAGTTTTCTGTGTTTAAAAATAGACCAAGCAGATTTTGAAAATGTACAAATCATAGTTTGTGCACCAGTAAAAATACGTAACTTTGCCTTGAATATAAAAACAAAACAAAAAAAAAACATTTTATTTTTCACTAAAGAAGGGTTCGGTGAATGCGCATATTAAACTGGTGGGGTTCGGTACCTCCAACAAGGTTAAGAACCACTGCTCTAGTTGATTATAGTATTATTGTGGTTTATTATGTATAATAAATTACTTAGAGCTATACCTCCCCCTTGTGGTTCTGTGCCGTCAACTCCTCCTGCAATACGTAACAGTTGTCTGTGTTTAAAAATAGACCAAGCATATTTTGAAAATGTACAAATCAGTTTGTTTTACGTTTACATGTTGCAGTTAATACAGTGCAGTGGTCCTGTCCCCTTTGCTGGAAAGCACCCCAAAGCATGATGCTTCCTCCCCCCTGCTTCACTGTAAGGATGGTGTTCTTGGGATGATACCCATCCTTCTTTTTCCTCCAAACCAGACGAGTGGTGTTTATACCAAAAAGTTATATTTTGGTCTCATCTGGCCACATGACTTTCTCCCATGACTCCTCTGGATCATCCAGATGGCCATTGGCAAATTTCAGACGGGCCTGGAAATGGGCTGACTGAAGCAGGGGAACCTTCCGTGCGATGCATGATTTTAAAGCACTACGCCAAAGTATTCTACTGATAGTAGCCTTGGAAACAGTGGCCCCAGCTCTATTCAGGTCATTCACCAGCTCCTGCCGTGTAGTTCTGGGCTGATTCCTCACTTTTCTTATCATGAGTGATGCCCCACGAGGAGAGATCTTACATGGAGCCCCAGTCCGAGGTCGATTAGCAGTCATGAAGCCTCTTCCATTTTCTAACAATTGCTGCAACGGTTGATCTATTCTCACCAAGCTGCTTCCCATTTGTCCCATAGCCTTTTCCAGCTTGGTGGAGTTCTTCAATTTTGTCTTTGGTCTTGCCCATGGTAGCAGTTGGACCTTGACTGACTGTGGGCTGCACAGGTGACTTTAATGAGTTCAAAGGGTTGGTGGGTGGGTGATTAGTTGTGGGGTGAAGGTGGACTTTTTTTAAATCTCTTTGAAGAGTCATAATTCTTGCCGATTCTCATGTGTGCAAACACTTATGAACCCCAATAACATACAAATAAATCATTAAAAAAATCATATAATGTGATTTCCGGATTTTTCTTTTTAGATTATGTCTCTAACAGTGGAAATAAATCTATGATGAACATTTCAGACCTCTCCCTAATTTCTAAATGGGAGAACTTGCACAATTGCATGGTGTGCAAATACTTGTGGACCTCTCTCTCTCTTTCTCTCTCTCTCTCTTTCTCTCTCTCTCTCTTTCTCTCTCTCTCTCTTTCTCTCTCTCTCTCTCTCTCTCTCTCTCTCTCTCTCTCTCTCTCTCTCTCTCTGTGTAGTATGTATGTGTGTGTATATGTATATATATATATATATATATATATATATATATATATATATATATATATCATGGGTGTCAAACTCTGGCCCCCGTCGTGTAATTTCACTTGGCCCTTGAGGCGATATCAAATTAACACTATAGCGAGTGTGTGAACCCACACCAAACAAGAATGACAAACACATTTCGGGAGAACATCTGCACCGTAACACAACATAAACAGAACAAATACCCAGAACCCTTTGCAGCACTAACTCTTCCGGGACGCTACAAGGTGTGTGTGTGTGGGGGGGTTGTAGCGTCCCGGAAGAGTTAGTGCTGCAAAGAGTTTTGGGTATTTGTTCTGTTGTGTTTATGTTGTGTTACGGTGCGGATGTTCTCCCAAAATGCGGCTGTTCTCACAAAATGTGTTTGTCATTCTTGTTTGGTGTGGATTCACAGTGTGGCGTATATTTCTAACAGAGTTAAAGTTGTTTATACGGGCACCCTCAGTGTAACCTGTATCGCTGTGGATCAAGTGTGCGTTGCATTCACGTGTGTGTACGTGCAGGAGCCGCACATATTTTGTGACTGGGCCGGCACGTTTGTTAGAATGGATGAAAAGCGGACGTGACAACAGCTCGTAGAGAACATTAAAGGTAGTGCCTTTAAGGCACGCCCCCAAGATTGTGGTCCGGGTGTACTACGAGATATAATGACTGATGAACACCTTCGTTGGATAATGAAGGTTGCCTCAGCTCAAAGCCTGAGCCCCGACATTAATGAACTAGCATCCAAGAAAAGATGCCAGGTATCTGGCTTGGGCACATCAGAATAGATCAGTGTGTTGCAAACTGAGCAATTTAAAGTCCTGAATGGTTGATTTATTCATTGTTATTTTATTTTCAAATTTATTAGCCTGTGGAAAAAGTTAATGTTGATATTTACCTCAGAAGGCTGCAAATAGAAAAGAGGCATTCAATTATTATTTAAATTATATTTGATATGCCATTGATTTTATTATTATTATTATTATTTGAAACTCGATTTTGCATGTCACAATAAAGTTATATAAGCCTTGCTTGTTCAATATTCAATGCAAAACTTGTTTGGGTCCCTATTAAAAGGTTAATTTGTTCAACCTTGGCCCACGGCTTTGTTCAGTTTAAAATGTTGGCCCACTCTGTATTTGAGTTTGACACCCCTGATATATAATATATGTATGTATGTGTGTGTGTGTGTGTGTGTGTGTGTGTGTATATATATGTATGTATGTATACAGTATATAGAGTTTTGTCATTTAATTGTATGTATTTTACAGTCTTGTGTCTTCCTTCGATCCTCTGTGATTGTTTTTAAGGTGCTTATTTGATTAAAAAATGGCCTGAGATTGCTAGGTCGTGAGTTCAAACCCCGGCCGAGTCATGCCAAAGACTATAAAAATGGGACCCATTACCTCCCTGCTCATACCAAAGACTATAAAAATGGGACCCTTTACCTCCCTGCTTGGCACTCAGCATCAAGAGTTGGAGTTGGGGGTTAAATCACCAAAAATGATACCCGGGCGCGGCCACCGCGGCTGCCCACGGTTCCCGTCACCTCCCAGGGGGTGATCAAGGGTGATGGGTCAAATGCAGAGAATCATTTTGCCACACCTAGTGTGTGTGTGTGTGTGTGACAATCACTGGTACTTAAACTTAACTAATGTTGGCTCAAAATTTGCACGTAGTGTATTTGTGAGGTTATGATAGGCTGTGATGTATACCTCCACATTATAGTCCCCAATCCATTCTCTTGCCAACAGCGTTAGCAGAGCTCCCCACCACTTGCGATGCACTCCCATCCACATTTGGACCTGTACACACCCTCTTAATAAGCTTCTTTTTTTTTAAAGCGCTTTCTCTCCTCCGTGCCAGTTTTTCTTATTTATCTGCGCCGTCGTCGTTCCAAAAGCCATTACCTAACTAGGCCTGGGTGGCTGCTTGCCTTGGAATCTCTGATATAAAAACATAAAGCTTTCGAAGAGCTCTGCTTTTCGACAAAAGTCTGCAGTGATACCTCACGTTTTCACCATTAGGACAAAGGTTTCTTTCAGTTTGGCACGTTTAATCCCGCTTGGGGATAAGCAAAAAAAAAAAAAAAAATAGACTTAATTAGAATAAGGATGGTCGTTTCTTGCACACTAGTGATGTCCTTTTTCCCTGGTAAGAAAGCCGTGTGGGCGACACAGCTGGCGGGCGTGCCCGGGACCCCACGCCGCTCCCCTAATGGCCTGGTGGACCGGCTCCATGTCACAGGCCCGTGAAACCATCTCCCTCGGGGGTCCGCAGGCCACGGTAAAAAGACAGAAGCGCGCGTAAATAGCGAGCGGTTGACAGCACATCAGATACGAACGGCCACTAATGTATTTGTTCATAAGAGAGCACATTAGGACGGGGGGGATGTGAAAGCGCCTCAGGCTTTGTCGTTTCTTGGAGTGACTAATGTCTGTGTGTACAACACACTTCAAGGTTGTGTGTCAACTGTGTCCAACAATATTATGTCTAATTCCAAAGAAACACTCTTTAGTCAGCTCAAAAGTCACAACTAAATGTCAGTCTCTCCAGGAATTTTCAATGTTTGCACTTATTCATCCATCAATCCATCCATCCATCTTCTTCCGCTTATCCGAGGTCGGGTCGAGGGGGCAGCAGCCTAAGCAGGGAAGCCCGAACTTCCCTCTCCCCAGCCACTTCGTCCAGCTTCTCCCGAGGCGTTCCCAGCCCAGCCAGGAGACATAGTCTTTTCCAATGTGTCCTGGGTCTTCCCCGTGGCCTCCTACCGGTCGGCATACTTGCCAACCTTGAGACCTCCGACTTCGGGAGATTTAGGGGAGGGGGGGTGGGGTCTGGGGAGGTGTATAATTTATTATACTTATAAAAATCTATATATACATATTTTTTTTTTTTTAAATACATATATATAAATAAAATAAATACTTTACTTTCAGTGAATTCTAGCTATATATATATCCATCCATTTTCTACCACTTGTGTGTGTGTGTGTGTATATATACATCCATTTTCTACCACTTGTATGTGTGTGTATATATATATATATATATATATATATATATATATATATATATATATATATATATATATATATATATATATATATATATATATATATATATACATATATATATTAGGGCTGCAACAACTAATCGATTATAAAAAATAGTTGGCGATTAATTTAGTCATCGATTTGTTGGATCTATGCTATGCGCATGCGCATAGGCAATTTTTTTTTTGTATTTAAAATTGTTTTTATTTTTTATTTTTTATAAACCTTTATTTATAAACTGCAACATATACAAACAGCTAAAAAACAATAATCAAAATAAGTATAATGCCAGTTTGCTGGGGGTTTTTTTCAATAAAAAATACTGGAAAGGATAGAAATGTAGCTTGTCTCTTTTATCCGATTATTAATCGATTAATCGAAGAAATCAACAGATTAATCGATTATCAAATTAATCGTTTGTTGCAGCCCTAATATATATATATATCCATCCATCCATTTTCTTCCGCTTATCCGAGGTCGGGTCGCGGGGGCAACAGCCTAAGCAGGGAAGCCCAGACTTTCCTCTCCCCAGCCACTTCGTCCAGCTCCTCCCGGGGGATCCCGAGGCGTTCCCAGGCCAGCCGGGAGACATAGTCTTCCCAACGTGTCCTGGGTCTTCCCCGTGGCCTCCTACCGGTCGGACGTGCCCTAAACACCTCCCGAGGGAGGCGATCGGGTGGCATCCTGACCAGATGCCCGAACCACCTCATCTGGCTCCTCTCGATGTGGAGGAGCAGCGGCTTTACTTTGAGCTCCCCCCGGATGACAGAGCTTCTCACCCTATCTCTAAGGGAGAGCCCTGCCACCCGGCGGAGGAAACTCATTTCGGCCGCTTGTACCCGTGATCTTGTCCTTTCGGTCATAACCCAAAGCTCATGACCATAGGTGAGGATGGGAACGTAGATCGACCGGTAAATTGAGAGCTTTGCCTTCCGGCTCAGCTCCTTCTTCACCACAACGGATTGATACAGCGTCCGCATTACTGAAGACGCCGCACCGATCCGCCTGTCGATCTCACGATCCACTCTTCCCTCACTCGTGAACAAGACTCCGAGGTACTTGAACTCCTCCACTTGGGGCAGGGTCTCCTCCCCAACCCGAAGATGGCATTCCACCCTTTTCCGGGCGAGAACCATGGACTCGGACTTGGAGGTGCTGATTCTCATCCCAGTCGCTTCACACTCGGCTGTGAACCGATCCAGCGAGAGCTGGAGATCCTGGCCAGATGAAGCCATCAGGACCACATCATCTGCAAAAAGCAGAGACCTAATCCTGTAGCCACCAAACCAGATCCCCTCAACGCCTTGACTGCGCCTAGAAATTCTGTCCATAAAAGTTATGAACAGAATCGGTGACAAAGGGCAGCCTTGGCGGAGTCCAACCCTCACTGGAAACGTGTCCGACTTACTGCCGGCAATGCGGACCAAGCTCTGACACTGATCATACAGGGAGCGGACCGCCAAAATCAGACAGTCCGATACCCCATACTCTCTGAGCACTCCCCACAGGACTTCCCGAGGGACACGGTCGAATGCCTTCTCCAAGTCCACAAAACACATGTAGACTGGTTGGGCAAACTCCCATGCACCCTCAAGGACCCTGCCGAGAGTATAGAGCTGGTCCACAGTTCCACGACCAGGACAAAAACCACACTGTTCCTCCTGAATCCGAGGTTCGACTATCCGGCGTAGCCTCCTCTCCAGTACACCTGAATAGACCTTACCGGGAAGGCTGAGGAGTGTGATCCCACGATAGTTAGAACACACCCTCCGGTTCCCCTTCTTAAAGAGAGGAACCACCACCCCGGTCTGCCAATCCAGAGGTACCGCCCCCGATGTCCATGCGATGCTGCAGAGTCTTGTCAACCAAGACAGCCCCACAGCATCCAGAGCCTTAAGGAACTCTGGGCGGATCTCATCCACCCCCGGGGCCTTGCCACCGAGGAGCTTTTTAACTACCTCGGCAACCTCAGCCCCAGAAATAGAAGAACCCACCACAAATTCCCCAGGCACTGCTTCCTCATACGAAGACGTGTTGGTGGGATTGAGGAGGTCTTCGAAGTATTCTATCCACCGATCCACAACATCTGCAGTCGAGGTCAGCAGAACACCATATATACCGTATTTTCCGCACTATAAGGCGCACCGGATTATTAGCCGCACCTTCAATGAATGGCATATTTCATAACTTTGTCCACCAATAAGCCGCCCCGGACTATAAGCCGCGCCTACGCTGCGCTAAAGGGAATGTCAAAAAAACAGTCAGATAGGTCAGTCAAACTTTAATAATATATTAAAAACCAGCGTTCTAACAACTCTGTTCACTCCCAAAATGTACGCAAATGTGCAATCACAAACATAGTAAAATTTAAAATAGTGCAGAGCAATAACAACATAATGTTGCTCGAACGTTAATGTCACAACACACAAAATAAACATAGCGCTCACTTTCTGAAGTTATTCTTCATTCGTAAATCCTTCGTCTTCGGTGTCCCAAGTGAAAAGTTGGGCAAATTTACGATCCACTGGCAGATGTTGGCGTCGTCTGGCGCTGCCTCCTCGTCTTAGTGAAGGTGTGTTCGCCTTCTGTCATCCATTGTTCCCACGCAGTTAGCAGTCTAGCTTCGAATGCCCTGTTGACACCAATATCTAGCGGCTGGAGGTCTTTTGTCAATCCACCCGGAATGACGGCGAGTATTGAATTAAGCGCGTAAGCGTGTCTCTCAATGTGCTGTTATGAGCTAGCAAATATAACAACTACACTACCCAGCATGCAACGATAGTTACGAGCATGCGCGGTAGCCCTGAGAAGCGTTGTATGCTGGCAGTTAGCACGCTGTGAGTAAACGTTGAGAACTCAGTTAACACGCCTCGTCTGCATTATTTATAATTAGACAGACAACACACTTAATAGGAGCCATTTTGGGGTCTTTACATAAACACACAAATGGAAATGAAACGTCACATATCCCAGCATGCACCGCGCGCTTCTTCTACGGGGAAAAAAGATGGCGGCTGTTTACCGTAGTTGCGAGACCTAAACTTTATGAAAATGAATCTTAATATTTATCCATATATAAAGCGCACCGGGTTATAAGGCGCACTGTCAGCTTTTGAGAAAATTTGTGGTTTTTAGGTGCGCCTTATAGTGCGGAAAATACGGTATATCTATATACTTGAATTTCAATGTTAATTTATTTACACATATACACACACATAACACTCCTCTACCCATTGTTGTATTTGAAGTGCAATGCTTTTCAGCCAGTAGCACAGCCTTTGAAGGAGCATAGTTATGGGCAGCATCTGTGAAATTTACTTTGCAGGAGAGGAGTGAGTTTAGGGTTGAATTGTCCACCCTCGTTCTATTCTCTGTCACTCGTCGTCGCCATGACTGTCTCTTCTTCGTTCTTCTGCTTTGTCTTCTTCTTGTTGCGTGTGCAGTTGTGCACTCTTCAAAAGCTGTATATGTTATGACGTGACTGGGCCGGCACGCTGTTTATATGAAGGAAAAGCGGACGTGACGACAGGCTGTCCTCACTCAGGTCCGCACGGACCTGGAGGGGGCGAGCCTTAAGTCCGGCTGGAAATTGGGAGAAATTCGGGAGAATGGTTGTCCCGGGAGATTTTCGGGAGAGGCACTGAAATTCAGGAGTCTCCCTGAAAATTCGGGAGGGTTGGCAAGTATGCCGGTCGAACTTGCCCTAAACACCTCCGTGGCATCCTGACCAGATGCCCGAACCACCTCATCTGGCTCCTCTCGATGTGGAGGAGCAGCGGCTTTACTTTGAGCTCCTCCCGGATGGCAGAGCTTCTCACCCTATCTCTAAGGGAGAGACCTGCCACCCGCCGGAGGAAACTCATTTCGGCCGCTTGTACCCGTGATCGTGTCCTTTCATAACCCAAAAGCTCATGACCATAGGTAGATCGACCGGTAAATTGAGAGCTTTGCCTTCCGGCTCAGCTCCTTCTTCACCACAACAGTTCAATACAGCGTCCGCATTACTGAAGACGCCACCCCGATCCGCCTGTCGATCTCACGATCCACTCTTCCCTCACTCGTAAACAAGACTCCGAGGCACTTGAACTTCTCCACTTGGGGCAAGGTCTCCTCCCCAACCCGGAGATGGCGCTACACCCTTTTTCAGGCGAGAACCATGGTCTCGGACTTGGAGGTGCTGATTCAGGCAAATAAAACCAATCCCGTTTCCTGAACTACATCTTAATCACTAAAGGAAACATCAGCGACATCAGTGCATGTCTGTTATGATTTTTGCCTACTAGTTTCAATATTTGTGTTGTTGTTATTATAATATTATGATATTATGCCCTGCTCAGTGGCCTTGTGGTTAGAGTGTCCGCCCTGGGGTCGTGAGTTCAAACCCCGGCCGAGTCATACCAAAGACTATAAAAATGGGACCCATTACCTCCCTGCTTCGCCCCTCAGCATCAAGGGTTGGAATTGGGGATTAAAATCACAAAAAACATATTTCCGAGTGTGGCCAACGCTGCTGCTCACTGCTCCCCTCAGCTCCCAGGGGGTGAACAACGGGATGGGTCAAATGCAGAGGACAAATTTCACCACACCTAGTGTGTGTGTGACAATCATTGGTACTTTAACTTGGGGCGGTATAGCTCGAATGGTAGAGCGGCCGTGCCAGCAACTTGAGGGTTCCAGGTTCGATCCCTGCTTCCGCCATCCTAGTCACACGCAGATTTTATTTTTTTAAGCATACTTTGGCACTGATTTGACGCCATAAAAATAGGCTTAAAAACCTCACAACCAAAGTTGGGCATTTTTTCGGCCACGGCGATCCCAAAAAAGGCCCTAAAATTCTGTCTGCATAATGGTTTTCCCTACGGTTCAGCATGGTCCGGGTATGCACGAGTGCTGCCGGCACTAATGAGCTGTGTTTCATAGCGAGGGAAACCTGAATTCCAACTGTGACATTTTGAAGCCGAAGCTGGCACACGAGGCGGTTTTACAACTTGATAACGAGCTCTAACACACTTCTGCCGGTTCTAATAGCAAAGCCGCCACGCTCGGTCCATATAGGACGGTGGTATAATATTTGTTCACCACCAAGACGTCTCTAATGACTCTTAACGTTGCATGACGAGAAGGGAAAAGGTGCATTGCAGCGTATCGGGCTTGGCGTGTCTGAAAGTTAACATCAATTATTGAAAGCTGTCTTTTTTTGCGCTTTGCACCCCAGGATGTGCTGCCTTAACAACATTTTAATGACTACTCCACCCGTCAGATTGTTATGTAGCATTTTAAAGTGCAAAATATACAAACCCCGTTTCCATATGAGTTGGGAAATTGTGTTAGATGTAAATATAAACGGAATGCAATGATTTGCAAATCCTTTTCAACCCATATTCAATTGACTGCACTACAAAGACAAGATATTTGATGTTCAAACTCATAAACTTTATTTATTTTTGGTAAATTATAATTAACTTACAATTTCATGGCTGCAACATGTGCCAAAGTAGTTGGGAAAGGGCATGTTCACCACTGTGTTACATGGCTTTTCCTTTTAACAGCACTCAGTAAACGTTTGGGAACTGAGGAGACACATTTTTGAAGCTTCTCAGGTGGAATTCTTTCCCATTCTTGCTTGATGTACAGCTTAAGTTGTTCAACAGTCCGGGGGTCTCCGTTGTGGTATTTTAGGCTTCATAATGCGCCACACATTTTCAATGGGAGACAGGTCTGGACTACTGGCAGGCCAGTCTAGTACCCGCACTCTTTTACTATGAAGCCACATTGATGTAACACATGGCTTGGCATTGTCTTGCTGAAATAAGCAGGGGCGTCCATGGAAACGTTGCTTGGATGGCAACATATGTTGCTCCAAAACCTGTATGTACCTTTCAGCATTAATGGTGCCTTCACGGATGTGTAAGTTACCCATGTCTTGGGCACTAATACACCCCCATACCATCACACATGCTGGCTTTTACACTTTGCGCCTATAACAATTCGGATGGTTCTTTTCCTCTTTGGTCCGGAGGACACGACGTCCACAGTTTATAAAACAATTTGGAATGTGGACTCGTCAGACCACAGAACACTTTTCCACTTTGTATCAGTCCATCTTAGATGAGCTCAGGCCCAGCAAAGCCGACGGCGTTTCTGGGTGTTGTTGATAAACGGTTTTCGCCTTGCACAGGAGAGTTTTAACTTGCACTTACAGATGTAGCGACCAACTGTAGTTACTGACAGTGGATTTCTGAAGTGTTCCTGAGCCCATGTGGTGATATCCTTGACAAGCTTGTTGATGCAGTACAGCCTGAGGGATCGAAAGTCACAGGCTTAGCTGCTTATGTGCAGTGATTTCTCCAGATTCTCTGAACCCTTTGATGATATTACGGATCGTAGATGGTGAAATCCCTAAATTCCTTGCAATAGCTGATTGAGAAAGGTTTTTCTTAAACTGTTCAACAATTTGGTCACGCATTTGTTGACAAAGTGGTGACCCTCGCCCCATCCTTGTTTGTGAATGGCTGAGCATTTCATGGATTCAACTTTTATACCCAATCATGGCACCCACCTGTTCCCAATTTGCCTGTTCACCTGTGGGATGTTCCAAATAAGTGTTTGATGAGCATCCCTCAACTTTATCAGTATTTATTGCCACCTTTCCCAACTTCTTTGTCACGTGTTGCTGGCATCAAATTCTAAAGTTAATGATTATTTGCAAAAAAAACACATCAAATATGTTGTCTTTGTAGCATATTCAACTGAAAATGGGTTGAAAATGATTCACAAATCATTGTATTCCGTTTATATTTACATCTAACACAATTTCCCAACTCATATGGAAACAGGGTTTGTACATCAGACTCTGTCATCCATGCCTTTATGGACCTTGCGTTGTGCACTGGTGCAAAGTCATTTTGGAAGAGGAAGGGGCCTGCTCCAAACTGTTCCCACAAGGTTGGGAGAATGGAATTGTCCAAAATGTTTTGGTATCCTGGAGCATTCAAAATTCCTTTCACTGGAACTAAGGGGCCAAGCCCAACTCCTGAAAAACAACCCCACACCATAATTCCTCCAATGACCGCTCTCTGTCAGTTTACGTGGCCTCTACCACTACGTGGCTGAGTTGCTGTTGTTCCCAAACTCTTCCATTTTTCATAATAAAGCCGACAGTTGACTTTGGAATATTTAGGAGCGAGGACATTTCAGGACTGGATTTGTTGCACAGGTGGCATCCTATGACAGTTCCACGCTGGAAATCACTGAAAGCGGCCCATTCTTTCACAAATGTTTGTAGAAACAGTCTCCATGCCTCAGTGCTTGATTGTATACACCTGTGGCCGGGCCAAGTGATTAGGACACCTGATTCTCATCATTTGAATGGGTGGCCAAATACTTTTGGCAATATAGTGTGTATTTAAAACACTTCCTTGTGGTCTATATAATATGTCTGCCTTCCACGTTACCTCTCAAAATGGCTCGGGAATCTCCGCGATATTGATACTATTTCCATCATATTTATTCAACTTTGGTTGTCTATTTGTGTCATAAATCAGATCGCTTCAATATCGAGGCACCTTGTTTTTCTACTCTACTGCTACTCTAAGCATATCGTATGATATTTTGTCATTTCATGGGGCGGTATAGCTCGGTTGGTTGGACGTGCCAGCAACTTGAGGGTTCCATGTTCGATCCTCCTAGTCACTGCCGTAGTGTCTTCGAGCAAGACACTTTACCCACCTGCTCCCAGTGCCACCCACACTGGTTTAACCCTTGTGTGGTGTTCGGGTCTGTGGGACCCGTTTTCATTTTTTATTTATAGAAAAATTATACAATTAATTAATTTTTCAAACTGAGACTCACTGACTTTGGCTCATTTTCTGTGAAGAACATATATCAGAATACATATTTAATGACCACAGACCATACACCCCCCCCCCCGCCCCTACACATTTATAATACATATAAGATGTCCGGGTCCACTGGACCCGGGGCTAATAGAAGTATGGAAATATATGTTCCGTGTGCCCCCCGCCACTCCCCTAGACACACACACAGCAGGCCTAGACAGGAGAAGGACAGAGTGTAGGTACAAAGAACATAAGTGGGTCAAATGTGCGAGAAAATGAGAGCAGACAGTGTTGCCAAACAATGTTGCAACCTTGTTTGGGAACCGCAGGTGCAGAAACACAAAAGAAGAATCCCTGTGGGATGCAGAAACTGGCAGAGAAATTTTCCGGGCAACGTTCATATTGTTGTTACTCAGCCAGCGTTTGTGGGCCTGATGGACCCGTTGCATTTTGTGGCTTTTAATGCCTCACAATCAAACACTTTTATGTCAAAATACTGAACAGATGTTTTTTTGGGATAAGGTAAACATCTGTTCAGTATTTTAACATAAAAGTGTTTGATTGTGAGGCATTCAAATCCACAAAATGCAACGGGTCCATCAGACCCACAAACACTGGCTGAGTAACAACAATATGAACACTACACAAGGGATAAATGTAACTTAGATATTGGGTTTCACTATGTAAAAGCGCTTTGAGTCACTAGAGAAAAGCGCTATATAAATATAATTCACTTCACTTCACTTCATTTCCCCATCTGGCAACGCTGACCAGGACTCACCTACGCTACTTCAAGAAAGCTAAACTTGATTTGAGAGGACTTTGGAAAATTGTAAATATTCAGATCCTCGGTTTGTGTCTTCTATGCTTTTACAAATCTGGCGCTCCAAAAAAATAAAAAATAAAAATAAAAAAAGGGTGAAGGCAAAAGCTCTTGTTTGGATTAATAGCTAGCTAGCTAACTATAGCTTGACGTAGGTATTAGCATAGACATCTTATATGTAGACGTGGCATTGGCTGCTGTGACGCGAGGAATTCGGCCGCCATCTTGAAGTGGTGATGAGGAGCCGGCGAACAGCCTAAACTGACAGTTGACAGGTAGAAAACAAAGATGGTGTTCAGCGTTTTTCTGCTCAAATGAGCCGACTGTTGAAAATAGGAATCGGGGGATTACTTTTCACAAGTAAGATTTAACATTAGCGTACTATTGGTTGTATTTTGTGAAAAGAACATAACCACAGAGTTGAGAAGGAGCAAAGATCTTCAATAGTACTGAAATTGAAGCCGCGAGCAAGCAAGAGTATGACCATAATAGAATTGCTTGTCAATGAAATTAATTACAGTTAAAAATGTCATACTTGAATGACATAAAGTTGAAATAAATGATGAAGACAAAGATTGTAAAAGCCAAAAGGGGTAAAAGTTAGGACCACAGTCCAGATTGTGTGTGGCTATACAGTATTATAGAAGTCTAAATGTAGTCTAGCTTTCCAACCCAATTTTTATGTAGTATATACACATGTATATATAACCTAATCATATTGTTTCTTGAACTTAAAAATAGCTGACCGTTTGTTTCCCCCTTCTCTGGGATTATATTCCCGGTTTTGATCTCGGACGTCTGGTCACTTATAGCATATAAGAATATTCTATTACTGTTAAGCAAACTATGAATAATAAAACATGTGTCCTTTATCATAGCTACACGTATGACAAAAAGTCGCGTGAAAATCAGTGGTATTCAGTGAGGTAAAATGAATTAAATGCGCTGACAGTTCATTGCTCCTGCCAAATGAATTGCACTGAGTGGAGCGGATCACCACTCCAAGATGGCGGCCCCGCGTCTCGTCAGCGCCAGTAGGCAGTAGCGTTCGATGCTGCGTCTACTTATAAGATGTCTAGGCTGACCATATTCTGAAATCCCAAAAAGAGGACACATATATGCATGCCAAGGCCGGGACTAGGTGAAAATTTGCCAATGATACTTGAACTTGCTTTATGAATAATATGTTTATTTAAATAAAGCATTTTTTTCTCCTCTGTTGACAGCAGTGTTGGCGCTAGGAATTTTCAAAATGGGATGCCACAGTACATTTTTAACTTTCCACTTTTTTGTAAGCGTTTTGAAAAAAAATTATAAAGTTATATCTCACATTCTAGACTTAGACTTCCTTTTTATTGTCTATATTAAGTTTTGGAAAAAGGTTGTCATAAACGTTACTTAATTCATTAAAAGAAAAAAGAAAAAAAGAAAAAAAAATTTATACATATGTAAATATATTCAGTTATAAACATTCGTTCCTTCATGGATCTAAACTTTACCACTGCTGGTAGTTTTTTATATGTTTTTATTTAATAAGTTGTAGGTGTATTTATTTCAGTATAAATGTGTAAAAAGTGTTTTACTTGGGTCATGAAATGATGATAATGGTGTGCCAGGGCATACATACATTTTATATTTAACGCTTAAATCTCTGGAGTCTACATCAACTTCAGATCTATCCCTCATTTCAAAATGTTTTAGTTTTTTTTATGTTGTTTTTTTGTTTGTTTTCCGCCCTTTTTTGTCAAACAAAACTGTTTTTTTATGTCAAACACACAAAATAAGCAAAATCTTCCACCAAAAATATTTTTCAAAGTGGAATATTTGATGTGAAGTAATGGGAACCTTGGATATGTCAATAATTCATAATAACATTGATTTTAATTCAATATTATGTTTTGAGCAATGACAGTTTGAAAGAAAAAAAAACAAATTTGTTTTATTAGTCAACATTGCAACTTTTTCTAAATGGCATTTCACCTTTAAGCTTTTTTATTTCACTTTTATTATGTTTTTGTTTATTTTAATAGTATTTTTAGAATGTGCCGTGGGCCTTTAAAACATTAGCTGTGGGTCGCAAATGGCCTCCGGGGCACACTTTTGACACCTCTGCTATAGATAATAAAAAATTAAATCTGATAAATCTATGGATAAAAAGCAGAGCCTGGCGTTTATCATAACTCTCTCTCTCTCTCTGTCTCTGCCCCTCCCTCACAAATGCTGCTGCGCACACCTTCAACATTTGTTTTGTTTTTAACCCCTTCTTAACCCTAGACGTACATTGAAAATACACGCAACCCTAACTCAAAATGCCGTACTTTTGAGGCATTGAAGAAACTGCGCCCGGACAGCCCCGCAAAAGAGGACATGTCCGGGGAAAAGAGGACGAATGGTCAGTCTAAAGATGTCTATGAGTATTAGCCTTGATGCTAACCAGAAACTCTAGGTGTTTAAAATGGACTAAAGCCTGAATAATTTAGCCTGAATGAACTGTGACGGATATAGTTCCTTTTTAAGTTGGCCAATAATACTTTTGGTCGGCTCGCTGCTGAATATAAACGATTGGAAGAGTGGCCCCGACAGGCTGACAGGTAGTATATCTGTGCTAATTGGAGGCATTTGTAGATGTGACTCCTTTTTATCTCCTGCTAGTGATTACAAGCATGTTCTGCCCTAATCCGGTGACTTTTCAAATATCGCTTCGAGGGGGTGGCAAGATGAATGCTTATTGCCGCTAATCCCTGACTGTGATGTATGAGCGCCGGGTTTTTTTTTGGGTTTTTTTGCCGCAGCTTTCACCCCCTCTCTAAAAAGCACGCAGAAAATCCAGCATGCAAGCTCGCAGCCACTGCTTAACTGTCCCTATTAAAATGAATCTCCTGCCGGGCAATGGGTGTCAGGGAATGTTTTCACCTCCATAAGGTATTCGCCCGCGTTAATGACACCTTCTTACGGGCGCATCAAGGCTGCGTCCGGGTTAGCTGTCAGCGCCGCGTAAAGGATGCCGTTGTAATCTGGATATTGCTGTAGTCGCCACACGGCGCCGTTTAGCGGGAATGGCTTAGCGGGTCGTACCTGTTTGACGCCGCCACAAATGAGGTGAGCCTGATTTATGGAGACCCACGAGGATGGCTGGTATGAATCACCGCACGTCACGTCTTACTCCGGCTTCCAGATAGCTGCAATGTTCCGGTCCTCGGCTCGCTCGCCGGCGATTCGTCACCCCGCTTCTCGCCAGTTAGGACAGCCTTGCCAGGTCCTAATCCCCTTGAGACAAAATAAGAAAGAAGACATGGTTAAAGACTTTTGTTTGATGTATGTTGGATGAAAGTTTCCGCCCTTTTTGGTCAAATAGTTTTTACTGTTTATTTACCAAAACCACAATAATTTCAAAGCATCTGATAGTTCAAGAGAGGCTACTCTTTACTTTAAAGGGGTCATATTTAGATTTTTCTTTTCTACATTTTAAAACATAACATGTAATGGAAGATGTCAGGTTCAAACACTGATGACATCTATTAAACAGGACAAGAAGCAAAGAATCAAACAGAGACAAAATTCAATTTGGCTCAGTGAGGAGAACCGTGTACATCTGTACCCTTGCACAGTGTCATTGCGCTCTGCCAAAAGATTGTACGCCTCCTCTTTTATTTGGACTTTCCCTGACCACATGGCAATAGTTGCTTCCAAAGGGACGGGGGTCGTAAACAGCCATCGCTTTTGATTACAAAATAGTTCAAAAGAAAATATCGGTTCAAAAAGAGGTCATAAAAGAGTTCAAGAAGAGGTTTGTAAAAGAGTTCAAGAAGAGGTTTGTAAAAGAGTTCAAAAAGAGGTTTGTAAAAGAGTTCAATTTGTACAAGAGTTCAAAAAAGAGGTTCGTAAGAGTTCAAAAAAGAGGTTCGTAAAGAGTTCAAAAAAGAGGTTCGTAAAGAGTTCAAAAAAGAGGTTTGTAAAAGAGTTCAAAAAAGAGGTTTGTAAAAGAGTTCAAAAAAGAGGTTTGTAAAAGAGTTCAAAAAAGGTTTGTAAAAGAGTTCAAAAAAAGTTTGTAAAAGAGTTCAAAAAGAGGTTTGTAAAAGAGTTCAAAAAGAGGTCCGTAAAAGAGTTCAAAAAGAGGTCTGTAAAAGAGTTCAAAAAGAGGTTTGTAAAATAGTTCAAAAAGAGGTTTGTAAAATAGTTCAAAAAGAGGTTTGTAAAAGAGTTCAAAAAGAGGTTTGTTAAAGAGTTCAAAAAGAGGTTTGTTAAAGAGTTCAAGAGGTTTGTTAAAGAGTTCAAGAGGTTTGCTAAAGAGTTAAAAAAAAGAGGTTGTTAAAGAGTTCAAAAAGAGGTTTGTTAGAGTTCAAAAAGAGGTTTGTTAAAGAGTTCAAAAAGAGGTTTGTTAAAGAGTTAAAAAAAAGAGGTTGTTAAAGAGTTCAAAAAGAGGTTTGTTAAAGAGTTCAAAAAGAGGTTTGTAAAAGACTTCAAAAAGAGGTTCGTAAAAGAGTTAAAAAAGAGGTTCGTAAAAGAGTTAAGAGGTTCGTAAAAGCGTTCAAAAAAGAGGTTTGGAAATGAGTTAGAGGTTTGTAAAAGAGTTCAAAAAAGAGGTTTGTAAATGAGTTAAAAAAAAAAGAGGTCGTAAAAGAGTTCAAAAAGAGGTTTGTAAAAGAGTTCAAAAAGAGGTTTGTAAAAGAGTTCAAAAAGGAGGTTCGTAAAAGAGTTCAAAAAAGAGGTTTGTAAATGAGTTCAAAAAAGAGGTTTGTGAAAGAGTTAAAAAAAAAAAAAGGTTTGTAAAATAGTTAAAAAAGAGGTTTGTGAAAGAGTTCAAAAAAGAGGTCGTAAAAGAGTATAAAAAGAGGTGTCTGGAACTTGGGCAGATCCTGCTTTCTCTCGGCTTTGTAGTTCTTGGGTCAAAACAATATATTTCTGTTGATTACAATACATGAAAGAAACAGAACACCTTCATGTTGCTTCCCATCCTACACAGTGGAGTTTTACAAGCCTTCTTCTTGGTAGGTTAAAAGACTGCTTTTGTCTTCTCGCCGGGAACTCATTTCAACACAAAGTATTGTGATAACTTCCATCCATCCATCCATTTTCTACCGCTTATTCCCTTTTGGGTTGCGGGGGGCGCTGGAGCCTATCTCAGCTAACTTAGATACAATTATTCCGACAGTGGTTCTGTGGTCAAAATTTCGCATAGATAATTTTTTGCAGAAAGTTTTCAAGCCTCTTTCTCTCTTCCGGATGCACCGTTTTGTGGCTGGTCTTATTTACGTGGCCCCCACATCAGCTGCCAGAGTGGCTTAAATCGGATTTTTTCAAAATAATTGTTTTTCAAAATCAGTTTTTTTTTTCCCAGCTGACTGTTTACACTGCAAGTAAACTGTGATCTTTATCAGACTCCAGATTAAACGGGCACCGGCCCCAATGTGGCCCCTTTTTGGCCTCGACGTCACTCTGATAAAGTGAAAACAAAGGAAGTTGACCAGATCATACTTGCCAACCTTGAGACCTCCGATTTTGGGAAGTGGGGGGGGGGGGGGGGGGCGTGGTTGGGTCGGGGCGTGGTTAAGAGTGGAGGAGTATATTTACAGCTAGAATTCACCAAGTCAAGTATTTCATATATATATAAGAAATACTTGACTTTCAGTGAATTCTAGCTATATATATATATATATATATATATATATATATATATATATATATATATACATATATAAAAAAGAGAAATACTTGAATTTCAGTGTTCATTTATTTACACATTTCCACACACATAACACTAATCTACTCATTGTTGAGTTAAGGGTTGAATTGTCCATCCTTGTTCTATTCTGTCACTATTTTTCTAACCATGCTGAACACCCTCTCTGATGATACATTCTGCTTCGTCTCCTTGTTGTGTGCGCAGTTGTGCACTGCACTCTCTAAAAGCCGTAGATGTTATTGTCACATAAGCATGTACAGTAGATGGCAGTATTGTCCTGTTTAAGAGTGTCACAACATTGCTGTTTACAGCAGACGAACTGCTTTACGGTAGATGAAAACGTGACTGCTGTTGTGTGTTGTTGTCGCGCTGGGAGGACGTTAATGAAACTGCCTAACAATAAACCCACATAAGAAACCAAGAACTCGCCCTCGATCATTCTACAGTTATAACGTGATTGGGCAGGCACACTGTTTATATTGTGGGAAAGCGGACGTGAAAACAGGCTGTCGACACGTCACTCAGGTCCGCATAGAGCTGGAGGGGGTGTGGCCTCCAGCTCCGCCTGAATTTTGGGAGATTTTCGGGAGAAAATTTGTCCCGGCAGGTTTTCGGGAGAGGCGCTGCATTTTGGGAGTTTCCCGGAAAATCCGGGAGGGTTGGCAAGTATGCCAGATTCCATCAGTAAACAATTGTGACATTATTGTACATTTTAATTTTTTATGTTTTCATTTTTTATTAATATCTGTAATGATAATGTCAATGAGGGATTTTTAATCACTGCTATGTTGAAATTGTTATTAATATTGATACTGTTGTTGATAACATTCATTTTTGTCTGACTGCTTTTGGATTGTTTTGGGTCATGTTTGTGTGACCTCTCAATTGCTCTGTTTATCGGATTTGGTTTTGGAATTGGAATGGCATTATTATTGTATTGTTGTGTATTGTTTTGCTGAATAGATTTTAAAAAAGAAATACAAAAAATTAAGTCGGACAACGGAGGAAAATTAGCTAATGTGCTAATTCCGGCATATTTACATTCTTGCTCTATGTTGATTAATATGCATTGTCCTAATTCAAATAAATAAATAAGTCACTACTACAAAATAAAAGACAAGTCGCCACACCTTTGAAAATTAGTGGGAGTTTTTTAAGTGAAAACAAATCAAAATATTATAATGTATGAATGGATATATATAGTGTAATATATTTGGGAGGGTCCTAATCTTTTTATGGCTAAGTAAAGGGAGCACAAACATCAGCCTGGATCTACATTAGCTTTATTTTATAAACAACTTAGCAATGTACGAAAAATGTAAGCAAATATGCCATGTGTGTATATGTGCATATATGTGTATATGTGCATATATGTATACATGTGTATATATGTGCATATATGTATATATGTGCATATATGTATGTATGTGCATGTGTGTATATGTGTGCATATGTATATATGTGCATGTGTGTATATGTATATATGTGTATATATGTGTTTATATGTGTGTATATATGTGTATATGTACTGTATATATGTGTGTATACGTGTATGTGCATACATGTGTATGTGTATATGTATATATATATATATATATATATATACACACACACACATGTGCATATGTTTAGATGAATATATGTGCACATACGTGTATATGTATATATATGTGCGTATATGTATATATGTGCGTATATGTATATATGTGTGTATATGTGCATGTATGTATATATGTGCGTATATGTGCATATGTGTGTATACTGTATGTGCATATATGTATAGATGTGTGTATATGTATATATGTGCGTATATGTATATATGTGCATGAGTGTATATATGTGTGCATATGTATATATGTGCATGTGTGTATATGTATATTTGAGCATGTGTGTATGTTTGTATAAGTGCATAAATGTGTGTATATATGTACAAACATATAAATGTGCATATGTGTGTATATGTATAAATGTTTGTGTATGCATGTGCATGTGTGCATATGTATATATATGCATGTGTGTATATGTATATATGTGCATGTGTGAATATGCATATAAGTGCATAAATGTGCGTATGATGTGTACATGTATATACAATATGTGTATAAATGTGTATAGGAGTGTGTTTATGTACGTGTGTGTGTGTATATGTATGTAAATATGTAAATTGTTTTTTTAAGGTTGCCCAATTCCGACCCATCTTTACAAAGCCCAGTCAGAACAAGTACCAGCAAAGAAGGAAGCAAACACGCCGGTGAAAACATCCCTTTCTTTGGCAGAGGTAATCATCGTCAGAGCCGCCGCTAATGAGACCGGTTGTTTGTCGTTATCCCATACAGATGCTGCCTGAAAACATTTGTAAGCGCGCGGCATAAATAATAAATAAACGATAAGAGAATAAATGAGTAAATAAAGCGACGTTAACAGCCAGCTTCCTCCCCCTCAGCTGATGAGAGACAATAAGGTCAGTCCAATTATCCGATCCATTTGACGCCATTATGAAGCGTGACTCGTTTCTCAGCCCATCCGGAGCCTGGTTGGGCTGATTCCCGTTATTTTTAAATCTCCCGTCTAACCAGGTGAGGTGACTGATGCATTCATCACTTGCAAGAGAGTTGGACGACACGCTGAAGGAGCTACTTCTCAACATGAACATGTTATTTAGTTACAATCCCAATGACGTAATCACACTCAGACCTGATAGGCTGCAGTTACACTTGGCCATTTGTACCCTGCTGGCCTACATGGGCCATCACTTCTAGTCTGTTACATCCCTTTGTGGAGTATTTCCAGTCTTCACTAATGCGATCTGAAGAGAGAGCATGCTGTGGGTTTGACTGTTGGATTGTTTTAAGTCCTTTTTTAAGACTGTAATGTTGCTTGTGTCAATTATGACATCCTTCTATGCCTCTGTGCACATGCAAGAGTGACATGCCCTTACCATGAATTGATTAACCTACTCCGTGGCCTAGTGGTTAACCCTAACCTGAGATCAAACCCCGGCCGAGTCATACCAAAGACTATAAAAATGGGACCCATTACCTCCCTGTTTGGCACGCCGCATCAAGGGTTGGAATTGGGGGTTAAATCACCAAAAATTATTCCCGGGCGCGGCCACCGCTACTGCTCCCCTCACCTCCCAGGGGGTGATCAAGAGTGATGGGTCAAATGCAGAGAATAATTTCGCCACTTCTAGTGTGTGTGTGACAATCATTGGCACTTTAACTTTAACTTAGTAACGTGGACGTATTCAGGTGTTACCATTTAGTGGTCAATTGTACGGAATAGGTACTGTACTGTGCAAGTATACGGTATAGCTCTGTTGGTAGAGTGGCCGTGCCAGCAACTTGAAGGTTCTAGGTTCGATCCAGCCTAGTCACTGCCGTTGTGTCCTTGGGCAAGGCACTTTACCCACCTGCTCCCAGTGCAACCCACACTGGTTTAAAAATGTAACTTAAATATTGGGTTTCACAATGTAAAGCGCTTTGAGTCATTAGAGAAAAGCGCTATATAAATATAATTCACTTCACTTCAATCTACTAATAAAAGTTTCAATCAATCAATCAATCAATCAATGGCCTACCTATTCTAGTCGTGCCAAAGCAGGCAAAGTATGCCATACCTGGGCATGGTACGAATGGCCTAGTGCAGTGGTTCTTAACCTGGGTTCGATCGAACCATAGGGGTTCGGTGAGTCTGGCTCAGGGGTTGGGCGGATGTCAAGACACACCCGACTCATGGTGTAAATAAAAACTTCTCCCTATCGGCGTATTACGGATACGGCAACAGCAGAAGTCAGACTGATATGCAGGTGTATAATTTGTTGTGAGTTTATGCACTGTGTTGGTTTTGTTCTTTGAACAAGGTGATGTTCATGCACGGTTCATTTTGTGCACCAGTAAAATAGCATGGTAACACTTTAGTATGGGGAACATATTCACCATTAATTAATTGCTTATTAACATGCAAATTAGTAACATATTGGCTCTTAACTAGTCATTATTAAGTACTTAGTACTGCCTTATTTGGCATGGCCTTATTATAACCCTAACCCTCTAACCCTGGCCCAAACCCTCTAACCCTAACCAAATAACTCTAAATTAAGTCTTTGTTACTTAGAACAGTGTTTTTTAACCTTTTTTGAGCCAAGGCACATTTTTTGGAGGCACACCACCAGCAGAAATCATAAACTCAGTTGACAGTAAAAAGTCGTTGTCGCAATCGTTGGATATGAATTTAAAGCATAACCAAGCATGCATCACTATAGCTCTTGTCTCAAAGTAGGTGTACTGTCACCACCTGTCAAATCACCCCCTGACTTATTTGGAGTTTTTTGCTATTTTCCTGTGTGTAGTGTTTTAGTTCTTGTCTTGCGCTCCTATTTTGGTGGTTTTTTCTCTTTTTTTGGTATTTTCCTATTGCAGTTTCATGTCTTATATTTCCTGCATCTATTTTGTTTTAGCAATCAAAAATATTTCAGTTGTTTTTGTCCTTCTTTGTGGGGACATTATTGATAGTCGTGTCATGTTCGGATGTACATTGTGGACGCCGTCTTTGCTCCACAGTAAGTCTTTGCTGTCGTCCAGCATTCTGTTTTTGTTTACTTTGTAGCCAGTTCAGTTTTACTTTCGTTCTGCATAGCCTTCCCTAAGCTTCAATGCCTTCTCTTAGCGGCACTCACCTTTTGTTTATTTTGGGTTTAAGCAAAAGACACCATTTTACCGGTCTTTACAAAGCAATTAGCTACCGGCTGCCACCTACTGATATGGAAGAGTATTACACGGTTACTCTGCCGACACTCAACAACAACACATCATTTGCAGACTATAATTACTGGTTTGCAAAAAATGTTTTTAACCCAAATATGTGAAATTAGATAATCTCCCACGTCACACCAGACTGTATCTCACGGCACACTAGTGTGCCTCGGCACAGTGGTTGAAAAACACTGACTTAGAATATGTTCCCCATACTAAAGTGTTACCAAAAACAAATAACTTTGTCTTGAATTTGAAAAAAAAAACCATAATTTTATTTTTCGCTAAAGAAGGGTTTGGTGAATGCGCATATGAAACTGGTGGGGTTCGGTACCTCCAACAAGGTTAAGAACCACTGGCCTGGTGTGAGTATGTTCGAGTCTGTGAGCACCGTTTCTGGTACTCAAACCCGCGAGGGTCATTGACTCCCGAGTTCTCTTGACAAAGATTCAAGTTTCACTGACTCAGGAGTTGCAAAGGTCTTGAGTTTGACTGACGGATTAGAACAGAAGAAAATAGAACGTTGTAGTCATCACACTTAAAAAGCACAACCAAATTAGTTTTCTGTACAATCAGTCTACGAGTAGTAGCCATCAAACCGCGGGGGTAGGGGGGCGGCGTAGATGCCAGATGCGGGGGTTATGTCTATGTCTGCATATGAGTGTAGTAGTCCATGGCCTGAAAGTTGCTCCGTTCGGCATCCCAGGACAGAGTCCTTATCCCAGGCGTCTTTAAAGAAGGGGAAGGGATTCCAGAGTGTCTTTCGCTGCAGTGGGTTGTTCACTGTATGACCCTCTCAAGCAGGCCCGGCCCTAACCAATCTGGCGCCCTAGGCAAGATTTTAGGTGGCGCCCCCCCACATCGGCAGTGAAGTGTATATACTCACAAGAACCCGAATAGCTTTGTCTTTGACCTTTTTTTTTTACTTACAACTATACCTAATATATAAAGGGGTGGAAAAGTGACGATTACCTGCAGGGCAAACATTAGCTAACCAGAAGGCAATAACAATGTAAACAAAAAACACCTGCTTGAGAGAGACCTAATACAAACATTTATATGCACGTACAACACTTAGAACTTTTAGCATATCAGTATGTGGAATTAAATTATGGAATAGATTAAGTAAAAAAGTTAAAAATTGTACTGATATGATCCAGTTTAAGAGGTTGTTCAAAATAATAGTGCTTACAGAGTACAAAGAAGAAGAATTATGAGAAATACTTTCAACCTTATTGAAAATAAGATATTCTTCATCTCAGTATGTTAATAATGACTGAATTAATTAATTAATTACATATTACAAAACTGTTGTATACTAACTCATAGATGTTATTTTATTATATAAAAAGGTCAGTAAATGATTCTATATATTTGTAAACGCTTTGAAGTGAAGTGGGAAAGAGGTAGGATTAAATAAGCTTTGCTTCTTCCTACTCCTTTTCGGGCATGA
>NC_084554.2:42487500-42492500 GCF_033978685.3 Nerophis lumbriciformis
TATATATATATATATATATATATATATACGTGTGTGTGTTTGTGTGTGCCCTACCTTAAGGACTCTAATTTAAGGTGTGGTAGTGGAAACAAATATGGAATGAAAATAAACCACACAAGTAGTAATAAAGATAAAAAAATAAGAATTGAAATAGACTACTATACAATAAAACAATAAGCATTTACAATCCTGTACAATATATACATACATACATATTAGGGTTGTACGGTCTACCAATATTAGTATAATACTGGGAGGCTAGTGAATCATATTCGGTACTATACCGCCTCTAAAACATACCGTTCCACCTTCCCCCCCGTCGTCGTTGCGTCGTGTTATTGTTGGTTTTACGAGCAGAAGGGCATGTTCGGCAGCGCACAATCACGGAGTACTTACAAGCAGACACGGTGTGTAGACAGAAAAGGGAGAACGGACACATTTTGGCTTAAAAACTAACGACAAAGGTGAAGTTATAAAACTGAAACACCCTCAGGAAGAGGTGCTTTAAGACATAGCTAGCTAGCGGCTAAAGTCAGTCCTGTATAGTCAGACAAAGCAGCAATGTTTCCTCCTCGGCCCTCTCGAGCCAGAGTGCTTTCAAGCACCGTGAATGTAACAAAGATACGTCTACTTGACAGTAAAAGAATGGAAAAACCAAGCAAGACGCAAATAACCAATGAATAAATAAATAAAACATGTCCCTGTTGCTTTTTTTTTTTTTTTTTCCTTTTCCTCTTTCTGCTGCTCTTTTTGATCTTTGATTGTCATGTGAAGCAGAGAAGAAAAGAATCCGCGAGTGACCCGCTCTATTAATGGAGAATTATGCCGTCAGTCAAGTCGGGCTCAGGCTCAGGCTGGGATATGTCTGTTGTTGCTTCTCAACATGGTCATTTGTTGCAAAATCCCATTTAAATATAAAATGCGGGGCCATATTTAATGGAAGTAGGAGGCCATCAGTCACAGAAGAGGCTGCTGTCATTTCCCTTTTCAACGGGGCGTGCTGGTCACTTCATCCCTCCCCTCGTTTTAGGGATGGCCGACTTCATGGCCGGTCTCGTCCTTGTCCTCGCCGACGCCCCGTATTGACCTCGGCATCACGCGCCGCTCCCCTTACTTAGCCGATACATCCTGATTGGTCAGGAGGTTCACCAGGAGGGCATCGCAGGGTTTTAGGCCCCCAATCTAACCGGACTTATCTGCAAGCCATCAGGGTCACTGACCATGTGACTGCACTGGAACATGAGCTCTGTGTTGCTTTTAAGGCCGGAGTTTTGAAAGTAACTTTCTATTTACCTCTAATTTCGCTACCTGCAATGATAGAAATGAGTTGTCTTGGTGTCCAATCTGAGAAAATGTGATATCAGTGAACAGTATTGGCATTTAGTTTACCATCATGCTTGTAATTGTCATTGAAGCCCTAGGAGAGAGGGATACAGTTGTAGGAGAGAAGAAAAAGTGAGTAAAAAGTCCATGAAAATGTGGAAATCAGCGTTTTTAAACATTGATTTTCGCTTCAAATGTCACTTCTGCGTTTTTTTTAATGAAATATATATGTACAGTACAGGCCAAAAGTTTTCATTCAATAGGTTTTCTTTCTTTTCATGACTATTTACATCAGTGACATGCAGTCACTAGAGGCAGGTGAGGCCCCGCCTCACCTGCCATCATGGAAAGAAAAAAAATGTAAAAAGAAAAAAAAAAAATTAAATTGTTCTATGTGTCCAGTGATTATACTATAAAGTTATTTTCCATTTAACTTCACCAGTTTTAGATTATTTTTATTCAAAATCTCTGAATTTTCACATTTGCCGTTCAAATACTGAGAAGAGACGGTGCGGTGATCAGCAACCAGTTGAGGCACGTCACTCAGTGCCTCAACATGGATTGCGCAATGACTCGGCTAACTGCTGGCCTGCTGTGCAGTGAGACCGTATTGCTATATGAATTATATTATACATTTCCATAGTTTAGTTAGCTGAGGTATGTAATGTACAGTGTATTTTGTCAACCACTGTATGTGTGTAAAGTATTTCTTGTGCTGAGCGATCATAAAACGGCTGCAAAAGACGCACTGGCTGAGGCTCGCCTCCTGCACCCCCTGACGGGAGTGTTATATCAATTAAAGCCCACACTTAAACTTTCCACGTGCAAGATTGAATCTATTTTAAAAAATTATTTCATAAGAAGCCAAAAAGTGCAAAAACAATAATGTTGGTGTTGGAGGAGTTGTGAATGACTGCAGGGCCACAACATTAGATACACCTGCAGACTGCAGGTGTACCTAATTCACAACTCCTCCAACACCAACATTATTGTTTTTGCACTTTTTGGCTTCTTATTAAATAACTTTTGTAACCTATTTTCATGGGCTTTCCTCTTTGAGATGTTAAGTTCCTGTTATGCGCTGTTATACAGTATATGCCTTGAGCTCTTATTTTGAAGGCGCTAAGAGCGGACGTGATGTCACGTTGCGGAGGTTTTTGAAAGAAGGTAAATAAAATGGTCCTCGTGTAAACTGGAGCCTCCGTGTTTATTTTGTAGTTTCATACAGTATAGGCAACATTTATAAACCCTTGGTTACACTTTTTTAAATAGATTCAATCTTGTACGTGGAAAGTTTAAGTGAGGGCTTTAGTTGCGGCGCATGGACTTAATTTCTAAGTAAAGGTAAGACCATAATAACGTTTTTTTTTATTAAATGTGCTTTTTTGTGTGCTACAGTTTGTATGTGTAAAGTTAAAGTTAAGTTAAAGTAGCAATGATTGTCTCACACACACCAGGTGTAATGAAATGTGTCCTCTGCATTTGACCCATTCCCTTGATCACCCCCTGGAAGGTGAGGGGAGCAGTGGGCAGCAGCGGTGCCGCGCCTGGGAATCATTTTTGGTGATTTAACCCCCAATTCCAACCCTTGATGCTGAGTGCCAAGCAGGGAAGAATGCTGGTATGAGCTTTTAAACATAACCCGTTAACTGCTGCCAATCAAATGGTGAATAAGATACTCTTTAGGGTTCATATGTTTGTAAATCTGACTGTGATGAAGTCAAGTGCCTCACCAGCCATCAACCTCACCGCACGTCACTGATTTGCATTGTGGATTGTCACTGAAGGCATCACAACTATGAATGAACACATGTGGAGTTATGTACTTAACAAAAAAAGGGTGAAATAACTGAAAACATGTTTTATATTCTAGTTGCTTCAAAATGAATGAAATAAGTTTATTTCGGTCATATAATCAACCATCAACCATTAACCATTTTGTGTGACCAGTTTAAGAGTACAGATTATACATATATGACAATCATACACATTTACACACAAAAAAGAAAAGAAAAGAATGACCGAAAAAGGAATCGGCTGAAGCCAAGGATTATATTTGCCTATCCTATACCTTCACTGAAATTAACATTACCTGGAACATCAACGTTAAAAAGAAAAAAAAAAATCAATGAGATGAAAGTAATTGTTACTATATTTTATAATTTTCAATTATTTCACCTTTCAATGTTTTCTTAAACCTTAACAAAGAAGTACATGTCAGTGAGCTCGTTCCACCATTCAACTCCTAAAACTGAAATACATTTGTATTTTATATTCCTTCTTACTTTACCTATTTCAAAAGTCAATATCCCCCGTGAATTATAGTTTTCTCCTCTTAATTGAATTAACCTAAGAATACAAGCTGGAAGGCTGTTGTTCTTTACTCGAAACATAATTTCCATTGTTTTTAAAAACACAATATCTGAAAATTTTAACACATTAGAACTTATAAATAATGGATTGGTATGTTCATAGTAGCACACTTTGTGTATTATTCTAATAATAAAATAGCCACCCTGTCATTCTCTCGATGAGCTTCAAGCACACCGGTGAAGTGAAAACCATTTCAGGTGACTACCTCTTGAAGCTCATCATCGAGAGAATGCCAAGAGTGTGCGAAAAAGTCATCGGAGCAATGGGTGGCGATTTTGAAGAAACTAAAATATAAAACATGTTTTCAGTTATTTCATCTTTTTTTGTTAAGTATATAACTCCACATGTGTTCATTCATAGTTTTGATGCCTTTAGTGAGAATGTAAATATCGTATTTTTCGGAGTATAAGTCGATCCGGAGTATAAGTCGTACCGGCCGAAAATGCATAATAAAGAAGGAAAAAAACATAAGTCAAACTGGAGTATAAGTCGCATTTTTGGGGGAAATGTATTTGATAAAACCCAACACCAAGAATAGACATTTGAAAGGCAATTTAAAATAAATAAAGAATAGTGAACAGGCTGAATAAGTGTACGTTATATGAGGCATAAATAACCAACTGAGAACGTGCCTGGTATGTTAACGTAACATATTATGGTAAGAGTCATTCAAATAACTATAACATATAGAACATGCTATACGTTTACCAAACAATCTGTCACTCCTAATCGCTAAATCCCATGAAATCTTAAACGTCTAGTCTCTTACGCGAATGAGCTAAATAATATTATTTGATATTTTACGGTAATGTGTTAATAATTTCACACATAAGTCTCGCCTGAGTATAAGTCGCAAATTGCGACTTATAGTCCGAAAAATACGGTAGTCATGAAAATAAAAACGCATTGAATGAGAAGATGTGTCCAAACTTTTGGTCTGTACTCTCTCTGTGTGTGTGTGTGTGTGTGTGTGTGTGTGTGTGTGTGTGTGTGTGTGTGTGTGTGTGTGTGTGTGTGTGTGTGTGTGTGTGTGTGTGTGTGTGTGTGTGTGTGTGTGTGTGTGTGTATTTTCTTGTATTTCTACCCTTTTTGAGACATCAACAAGGAAAAGTACCTTCCATATGAGGACCGATAAACATGTTAGGACCGAAATCACGGTCCAAATACGGAAAAGCATTGCATCTAATAGAGAATGTCTCATTTACACCCCTGGTGGTGAAATATATCAAAATTAGGGTGGTCCCAAAAAGGAGGGATTTTTTAAATTGACTGTGTGTCAGTTTTATAAGTGCTGCCCCTCTGGT
>NC_084554.2:42497500-42552500 GCF_033978685.3 Nerophis lumbriciformis
ATATATATATATATATATATATGTGTGTGTGTGTATGTATATATATATATGTATATGATATGTGTCTGTATGTTACTCATCAGTTACTCAGTACTTGAGTAGTTTTTTCACAACATACTTGTTACTTTTACTCAAGTAAATATTTGGGTGACTACTCCTTACTTTTACTTGAGTAATAAATCTCTAAAGTAACAGTACTCTTACTTGAGTACAATTTCTGGCTACTCTACCCACCTCTGTGTATATATATATATATATATATATATATATATATATATATATATTATTATTAATGTTGTAAATACAAATCTTTATATATCTAGAATGGGTGGTCTTAAAGAGGTAGGCATTTTTCGTAGGTCTCAAGGAGGTAAGAAATACAACAACGTGTATGTTTGCGTGTGTGAGTGTGTATATAGTTGTGTGTATGTGTGTTTAAATGTGTTTGTGTGTGTGTGCACATGTTTGAATGTGTATGTACAGTATGTGCATGCAATGTGTCTATGTATAGATATATGTGTGAGCGTGTATTTTTGTGCGTGTGCATGAATGTTTGGTGTTACTAGATTGGTTATTGTTTGCATTTTAACCAATACGTGTACCAAATTAGTACTTAAAATAAAAACAATTCACTTACATGGGAAATAAACTGCCTTTTCATTGAATTGTGAGACATTCTAGTTAAACAGACTAGTAATTGAAATACTTTGACTATACAAATAAAATAAGTGACATTTTTAAAACAAAAAAAATCAACAAATTGAGAATACAGAATAAATACCTACTCAGTGGCCTTGTGATTAGAGTGTCCGCCCTGACATCGGTAGGTCGTGAGTTCAAACCCCGGCCGAGACATACCAAAGACTATAAAGACCATTGCTTGGCACTCAGCATCAAGGGTTGCGATTGGGGGTTAAACCACCAAAATGATTCCTGAGCGCGGCCACCGCTGCTGCTCACTGCTCCCCTCAATCCTAGGGGGTGAATATGGGGATGGGTCAAATGCAGAGAGTAATTTCACCACACCTAGTGTGTGTGTGTGACTATCAGTGGTACTTTAACTTTAACTTTAAAGAGAATGTGCAAAAAGCGACTTTTGTAGTGTAATTTTGATGCTCCTAAATTGTGAGTGCAACCTTGCTTGTTGTTGCCATCATTGGTGTGTAATGAGGAAGTGACGTGTTGTTGTGGTTACTGGCTATAGCTGTGTCGGCGCGTTAAGGTGAGCAATAAAGTAAAAAAAAAAAAAAAAAAGCTTCTGTCGGGACACTACATTACTTAGATAAGTGGTTCTTAACCTTGTTGGAGGTACCAAACCCCACCAGTTTCATATGCACATTCACCGAACCCTTCTTTAGTGAAAAATAAAATGTTTTTTTTCTTTTCAAATTCAAGACAAAGTTATGTTTTTGGTAACACTTTAGTATGGGGAACATATTCTAAGTAACAAAGACTTAATTTAGAGTTATTTGGTAAGGGTTAGAGGGTTAGGGTTATAATAAGGCCATGCCGAATAAGGCATTAGTAAGTACTTAATGACTAGTTAAGAGCCAATATGTTACTAATTTGCATGTTAATAAGCAACTAATTAATGGTGAATACGTTCCCCATACTAAAGTGTTACCATGTTATTTTACTGGTGCACAAAATGAACCGTGCATGAACATCACCTTGTTCAAACAACAAAACCAACACAGTGCTTAAACTCACAACAAATTACACACCTGCAAATCAGTCTGACTTCTGCTCTTGCCGTATCCGTAATACGCCGATAGGGAGGAGTTTTTATTTACACGATGAGTCGGGTGTGTCTTGACCTCCGCCGAACCCCTGAGCCCGACTCACATAACCGCTAGGGCTCAATCGAACCCAGATTAAGAACCACTGATTTAGATGTTACTTGTACAATACCACCGCCAACCACTTGTTGCAGGTTGCTGAGTCTGCGTTAATTTTGCAACAAAATGAGACACTGATAGCTTCTTCTTTTTTCGGTCTGGTTATTACTGTTCATTGTGGCAGCAGTGCTGTTTTGTACCCGCATCCCTGCTTGTTACTGTATTACTGTTGCCAATATGGTTGTAGACGTATCATGTGAGTTAGGTTGGCTGTGTGATTATGTAGGTTTTTGTTTCATTTCCTGACTTGGTGATTCCAAAGCATTTTCAAGCTTGTTTTTTTGTTCTGTTTGAGTTCTTGAGTGGCTACTGTTTACCTACCAAAACACTGCTTCTTCAAGCAAGCTGAAGTGCATCTGACTATCTCTTGTTGGCTCAACATCACAATATCTATTTCTCAACCAAACTGTGGTATTGTTGGAGGCTGTTTGGGGAGTATTTTTGGGTGAAATGTTCCAAATTGTACAACCTTGGGGCTTTAAGCCTCGGTGTATGATGCTACGTCTACAGCAGAACACCTAAGGCTGAACAAAATCTATTCCGGGACGCTGCTTAACCTTTGATTTGTCTGAATTTTGACACAGTTTTTACCTCATACACTACAAAAAGTCAGTGTTCAGAAAGAAGAAAACAAAATACAAAAATGAGGGGTATTTTATTTGAACTAAGCAAAATTATCTGCCAATAGAACAAGAAAATTTGGCTTGTCAAGACTTTCCAAAACAAGTAAAATTAGCTAACCTCAATGAACACAAAAACACCTTAAAATAAGTATATTCTCACTAATAACAACTGTACTACTATATGAGTACCTATTTTCTATTGTTTCATTGAAAATAAAACAGCAAAGTCCATTTGGCTGTCATCTGTTTTAATATGAGTTGTTGAATTGTGTCAAAGTCATGATTTTTTTTTTTTTACATGCTTGAAATAAGAACTTATTACTTTAAAAAAGTACTTTTATACTTGTGAGTGTTGATGACACAGCTTTGCAACAGTTGATATTCTAGTTTCAAGCATGTTTTACTCAATATAGGTCATCAAATCTCAGCAACAAGCTGTAATATCTTACTGAGATCATTTAGGACCAAAACCCATAAAACAAGTAAAACACTCTGACATAAAATCTGCTTATTGAGTGACAGAAAATAAGCAACTATCACCCTTATTTGAGATATTTAATCTTACTTAGATTTCATTTTTTGCAGTGTAGGGAGAGTCCACTGTTAAAGAAAGTGTCACAAAAGCCAAAGAAAAAGCTAAAAACAGACATCTTGATTCAAAACCCAGGGACACAACTCATTTTAAGTGTGTATATATGTCTTTTTTTTTAAATAATCTACAAAGATCCAATGACAAGGGTGTTGCAGGTAATCTACTAAGACTGGAAGTGTGAAAGTGGTGTGCAACGCCAAATCAAACTGAGGTTTTTGCATGGTTGTCACCAAGGAGACACTCATTGCCTGCACATTCATGATGTAATGCTCCAACTCGTGGTGTTTTGCCATTCTGTGGAACATGCAGCACACAGCTATAACCTGTGCCACCTTTTCTGCAACATAGAATCAGTCCTGCAATCGGAGAACCTACTTTTTAGCACGCCGAAGGTTCACTCCGGCACAAACTGCGACGGAAGAAACCCGACGGAAGAAAATTAATATTGTTACATTGTTTTTCATATCCTAGTTTTATTGACCCTTTTGGTAAGGAAAAAAAAACATTCCCATCCACCTGATGATTCTTATTCAACCTGATTCTAAATCAAGTCCATCCATCCATCCATTTTCTACCGCTTATTCCCTTCGGGGTCGCGGGGGGCGCTGGAGCCTATCTCAGCTACAATCGGGCGGAAGGCGGGGTACACCCTGGACAAGTCGCCACCTCATCACAGGGCCAACACAGATACACAGACAACATTCACACTCACATTCACACACTAGGGCCAATTTAGTGTTGCCAAGCAACTTATCCCCAGGTGCATGTCTCATCATTTTTAAAACTCAATAAAAAACAGCAACATAAGCATTTATGCAACCAGAAGGAGTTGATCTAACATGTTGTTTTGAATAAAGTTCCATTATAAATATACAAAATAATATATTGCAAGAATCGGTTTGAATCAAGAATCATGTTTATTCGAGAGTCAATTCTGAATTGAATTGTCACCCCTGGAATCGGATTGAATTGTTAGGTGCCCAAAGATATACACCTCTATTTTTGGTGTCTGCTGGCCCAAAAGTTCTTAAACAGCTCAAAGATGGAATTGTTGGACAAACAATGTGTCGAATATTTTTAATTTCTGAGAGAGATATTCTCTTTCCCCATAGTCTGATCGCTTACTCCTGATTGCAATGCAGCTATTTGTGCACACCAGTTTGCACTACCTTTCAGCCTTGATAGATCACATTGAGAGGGCTAATTGATTACATTTGCATCTCCTCATACTATTGTGGGCATTATAAAAATTGACGTACAGTATTTTTTGCAAATACCGTATTTTCCGGACTATAAGGCGCACTTAATTTATTAATTTTTTTCTCAAAACGGTGCCTTATAACCCGGATCGCCTAATGTATGGAATAGTTCTGGTTTTGCTTACCGACCTCGGAGCAACT
Organism: Nerophis lumbriciformis; assembly: GCF_033978685.3. NCBI lineage: Eukaryota > Metazoa > Chordata > Actinopteri > Syngnathiformes > Syngnathidae > Nerophis > Nerophis lumbriciformis. Next base: position 42,502,014 of record NC_084554.2, read on the forward strand.
TTATACATGGTGTAATAAGTGTGACCAGTAGATGGCAGTCTAACATAAGAGATACATAGACTGCACTATGATTGCAATATGACTCAAGTAAACAACACCAACATTCTATATGTCTTATTGAAAATATAGAACATTACACACGGCGCTCAAATCTATCAAAATGTTTCAGTTCGACTTTGGTAAGCTATGAAGCCGCACCGTTTGATGTGCTTCAAAATACGAGTATTATTATGGGGTGTATATAAGGTAAGACATATTATCTGGTGTTTTTGTTTCGCAATATTATGGAAAAGCAACGTTTCTTACCTTCTGGTACCTGCTGATCTGTATTTGGGATCTGCATAAATCCTGAAAAAATGCGTACATCCACCTTTGTAGTGTCCGTAGTCGATAAGCTTCTTATTTTTCTCTATCTTCTTGTTATGGGACATTCATCCTCCGCTGTTGCCGTTTCTAATATAAAGTAGTGTAAAGTTCTTACTTATATCTGTCGGTAAACTCGCCATGAAAGCGCTAAAACATACTGGTGTAGTGAGTTTACATTATTCACCCAAAGAAATGTTAGTGTTTAGAGTTCCGGTCGGACGATTTTTCACGGGACACATTTCCGGTGTTGTTTCCGGATGAGGAGATGCTGCTCCGTTATTGATTTAAGTCAAGTCTGAATGTCATTAAAACAGTTAGCTCCATCTTTTGACACTTCTTCTACTCCCGTCCTTACACGCTACACCGCTACAACAAAGATGACGGGGAGAAGACGCTGCCACGTAAATAAGACCGCCCACAAAACAGCGCATCCGGAAGTGAGTCAGAAAGCGGCTTGAAGATGATCTGTAAAACATAATTCATGCAACATTTTGACCAAATAACCACCATTACATGTGTAGACCACAAGTTAGTGTTTTACATTTAGAAAAAAATAAAAATAATATGACTCCTTTAATGCGCCCTGTAATCCGATGCGCCTTTTATATGAAAAAAGATCAAAAATAGACCATTTGTCGGTAGTGCGCCTTATGGTCCGGAAAATACGGTACATAAAAAAAACGATTATTATGCTCATTTAGGAAACACAATTTGAAACAAAATTAGTGGATACGTTTTAAATGCGCTATCAAGTTATCACGTGTTTTAGTATACACAAACCAATGATTGGGCCTTTTAAAGTATAGTTGGAATAAGGAGTAATACAAATATATGAACAAAATAAAATTTCTTGAGATGAATTAAAGGGGTGCCATTATGCAAAACTAATTTTACTTACCATTGGTACCTGTCTTTGTGTATTTTGGAGTGCTGAAATTTTGAAATCAAACCATAATAATGCAAAAAGATGAATATGCCAAAATGTTGGTTTTGCATAATAGTGCCCCATAAAGTTTAAAGGATATCAAATTGTATAAAGTTTGTGTATGTTTTTTTCTTCCAAAATTCTAAGAACAAATACATTTAATAATAAAAGCACTTTTTTTAAACATAAAATGACGTGTTGGGGCAGTTTTTGATACCTGTGCTCTAAATTCTGTGTTGTTTAGCTTTAGCTGCCATGTATCGCTTCAACTTCGCCTCCATCAAAGTCTTATGTTGACAGGGCTGTCTATCCTGTCGACAATTGCCTCGCTTTCGCCGTCTTCTCCTGGACACTGTTGCGTTTGGACCAGTTGTTCCTCCCAGGGAATTCAAGCGGCTGGTCGCTCCCAAGCTCTTTATGACAGTACAGCTGAGTAGAAGAACCACCAGAGACAGAATAGGTATTTTGTAATTTATTTCCAGAGCTTTGGAAATAGAATGAGACCAGTCCAGCATAGAACATTCAATCGCGCAGCTAAGATGGTCTGATCTAAAATATAGAAACCTTCTCTTCTATAAAGTGTCTCTCCCTCCCACCCTCGTTGTCTTGTCTCTCTTTCTCGCCCAAACACATGCCAATTGTCCTCCTCAGCTGGACACAGGAACAGATAAGGAAAAGGAGTATCTCTCCTCCTTACATTCCAAAGTCAAGGTTAGCACACAGTATTTGCAGACAACCAAAAGACCACAATTGGAAGAAGAACACTAGCTGTTTTGTAATATGATTATGAAAATAAAGAAGTAACACTTAAATACGGATATATGGAAATATCTGCCTCCGACAATTCACACACAGTGTGGTCTTCTTATGTGAGTTGTGTATTATTCTAGGAGAAATGCTATGTGTGCAGGAATTTTACAGCCTGGCGCTGGTTAGTTCTAGCTTAACTGACTTCTCACCCGGACTAACAGACACTGCAATTGCCTGTGTCCGACCTTGCTCTTGTGTAGTTAGTCAAGTGTGACTTAACCAGTAATCTATGTTTCTATATAGAGAGTGATGGCGCCTTCCCAGTTACGGTGACGGTCGTCCCTTATCAGCAAGCCCGGTTTGCCCCAGAAAGGGGGCCAATTATCAATAAACGTTAGTCCCTGTTCTCTACAAAAACTAGCCAGACACTTGTTAAGCAAGACTAATCTGCTATACCTCTCATCATTGCCTCTCACAGGCAGGGGGCCAGACACAAGTAATCGATGCCTGGACATCATTATAGCTAGATTAAAAGTCCTAGTTATGTTCCTCTTTGTAATCTGACTGTCTCATCCTAGTGTCATTGGAGCCGACGTATACAACTGTGCAACTAGTGGTGCGATTAGCCTGTCGTACGTGTTTACTAGGCCTGTTACGAGTTAGCTCCCTAAGAGTAACTTCAATGTCAGGTGCTCTGGCCCCAGGAATACACTTAATTATAGCTAGTTTTCTAAACTGTATATTTCAGGAGATGGAGTCCCCTATGACTAAGGTGTGGTGCCCGGTACACTGGGGTGTAGGACTAGCTAAAGGGCTAAATCTATTATGTAGTCGACGATTGTCTGCGTGTGGTCTTCTTGGTCAAATGGCACATCTTTGTACCCTTGATGCATCCTTTTCTGTGTGTCATTTGCCTCGTGAGCCGACCTCATTTGGAGCCACGGCACTTCTTCCGTTACAAAGAAGAGTCGGGTGAAAATGGGTCACAACTTCAGAGCCGTGATGCGGCAGCGTCGACATGACGGAGCTCCAGCAGGAGTAAACATTTGCTATTTTCTTCCACACGCCTGGCACGGTGGTTTTTGCGCTGGCTAATGATGCCTTCGTTAACATGCACGCATTGTTAGTCTCGGTCCCTTCGTGGGATCTGCGGACTCAACCTCATTAATATTTTGGGTAAGGGACTGGAGGAAGGGCGACCTAAGAGCAAAGGGGTGTGGTCTGCATTCCAACCCAAACTTTTCGCCAGTTTCAGAGCAAGCTTGGTGTTTTTCTTCACTGCTCTCAGCCTTGTCGACGCTCAGGGGGAATCTACTCCACTGAAAGTCATTTACAGAGTATTTATTGCAGAAAAAATGGTTTCCTCCTCCCCGAGGGGCTGGTGGCGGGAAACAAAACAATTTAATCTGCTAGTGAATCAGTAGATGATGAGAGCTACTATTACGAGTATTAAACTTTCGGAGGGCATCTGTTTGGTTTTATAAACAGATGTTCGCTATAATCCTTATTTTATCTGCTCTGCTGAACTCTTCGCTCTCCATTTTGTCTTAATTTGTGCGGACGACTTCCCCAGGAACCAAACAAACATGTGTCGTCTTGTTACCAAATTGTTAAATACTTACAGGAGGATGTGGCAGGCAGCTGAACAGAATGGCTTTATTAATGATCCTGTGCATGCTAATTCATGTTAAGATGGGAATGGTTTCAGTCAGAAGTCTTCAACAGAGGGTCCGAACCCTAGGGATCCGCCTCAGTACTGCAGGCGGGGTCGTAGAAGTGTCGGGTTGATTGATTTTTTCCAATTACAAGGCTCTACCAGGTTCCCCGTGATTGGCTTGGATAACAGCTCGTTTATAATGATTTTTTTTTTCTACTTTGAAAACACTTCCTTGTAGTCTACATTAGTGTTTTTCAACCACAGTGCTAGTGTAATTTCACCTAATTGGTCTGAAAAAATATTTTTTTGCAAACAATTTTAATCTCCAAATAATGTGCAGTTGTTGAGTGTCTGTGCTGCCTAACGATCGGCAGAGTAACCATGTAATACCGTTCCATATCAGTAGGTGGCAGCAGGTAGCTAATTGCTTTGTAGGCCGACTCCGAGACAAGACAATTAGTGATGCATACACAGGCAAGTGGCAAACACAAAGTGCTGTACAAAAACAAAATGAAGAGAAGAAAACATATAAATGGACACATTCACACAGCACGATTGACAGTAGCAAAGCAAAAACAAAACATGGCATGGCACTGAAGATTGGAGGAAAAACACCACCCTTGAGGCATCCACACTGGAGAATAACTAAAATTAATGCCATCTAAAAATAATAAAAAACATATGATTTAAAAAAAATTAAAAAAAAATATATATACATTAATATTGTTATGATCCGTTGCCCAGATCATGTTTTGTTCTGTTAGTTTGACTACCTCAGTTCTGTTTTCAGCACACCTGCGTTTGTGTTTTGGTTTCCATGGGTGCTGATTAGTTTCACCTGCCTCTGATTAGACGCTCACCTGCTCCTGGACACTAATCAGAGAGTGACTTATTCCTGTTTTTCGCCACACTGTCTGGCTGTCTTATTTGCTTCCACGCAACAGTTGTATTCCTACGATTCCAGAGCTAAGCTTTGTTTTTGTTTGCCTGTTTTTATTCTAATTCACGTGCAATTGGCACGCTAGTCTTTTTGTAGTTTTGCATGTTTCGTAGACAATAAATCATTGTCTCACCTGCACCTTGCCTCCGGAGTTTCCTGCTGCATCTTGCGAGAACGACCACGACCATAACCATGCGACCACATCGTTACAAATATAAATATTACAGTTATTAAAACTTAACATTGAGAGAATATCAGTAATATTAATAAATAAGAAAGAAAACACAATAAAATAACAAAAAACACAAGAGTTTAAGATGATCACTAAAAATCTTGATTAAATAAGTTTTTATTTTGAAATTTCAACGCTCTCTGCAGTCCTAAAGGCTCTCTGGTAGGCTGCAAGTGGGGGCCATTGGCTTAATGCCGATTCACAGCGAGTTTTTGTTCTGGTATTTGGTAAAAATAAAAGACTAGTTCTAGAGAACCTCAGGAACCACGAGGGTTGATACGGTAAAAGCGCGTCAAATAGATAAGAACGCGCAAGGCCATTAAGACAACTAATAGAGCTTTAAAAATCGACCCAGAGTTTAAAGGCCTACTGAAACCCACTACTACCGACCACGCTGTCTGATAGTTTATAAATCAGTTATGAAATCTTAACATTGCAACACATGCCAATGCTAAAATGCAATTTAAAATTTTGCATGAAATATCCTGCTGAAAACGTCTCGGTATGATGACCCCTGCGCGTGACGTCACGGATTATAGAGGACATTTTGGGACAGCATAGTGGCCAACTATTAAGTCCTCTGTTTTCATCGCAAAATCCCACAGTATTCTGGACATCTGTGTTGGTGAATCTTTTGCAAGTTGTTCAATGAACAATGGAGACAGCAAAGAAGAAAGCTGTAGGTGGAAAGCGGTGTATTGCGGCAGGTGTTGTGCCGTAAAATGCACCCCCTGACTGTTGTGCCAGAAAACACAGCCGGTGTTTCATTGTTTGCACTCCCGAAAGATGACAGTCAAGCTTTACCATTGGCCTGTGGAGAACTGGGACAACAGAGACTCTTACCAGGAGGACTTTGAGTTGGATACGGAGACGCGGTACCGTGAGTACGCATGCAGCTGCGGCTTCCAAACATTTGATCGCTTGCCCGTACGTGCATGCCGCTATGTGCATGTCACGTACGTAACTTTGGGGACTTTGGGGAAATATATGTGCTGTATGAACTTTGGGGAGGTGAACGGTACTTTGGGCTGTGGGATTGAGTGTGTTGTGCAAGTGTTTGAGTTGTATTGGCGGGTTATATGGACGGGAGGGGGGAGATGTTTGTTATGCGGGATTAATTTGTGGCATATTAAATATAAGCCTGGTTGTATTGTGGCTAATAGAGTATATATATGTCTTGTGTTTATTTACTGTTTTAGTCATTCCCAGCTGAATATCAGGTCCCACCCGCCTCTTCCCTATCTGAATCGCTCCCACTGCCCTCCAGTCCTTCACTCTCACTTTCCTCATCCACAAATCTTTCATCCTCGCTCAAATTAATGGGGAAATTGTCGCTTTCTCGGTCCGAATCGCTCTCGCTGCTGGTGGCCATGATTGTAAACAATGTGCAGATGTGAGGAGCTCCACAACCTGTGACATCAAGCGCATATCATCTGCTACTTCCGGTACAGGCAAGGCTTTTTTTATCAGCGACCAAAAGTTGCGAACCTTATCGTCGATGTTCTCTACTAAATCCTTTCAGCAAAAATATGGCAATATCGCGAAATGATCCAGTATGACACATAGAATGGACCTGCTATCCCCGTTTTAATAAGAAAATCGCATTTCAGTAGGCCTTTAAGATGATCACTAAAAAGCTTGACTAAAAAAGTTTTTATTTTGAAATTTCAACGCTCTCTGCAGACCTAAATGCTCTCTGGTAGGCTGTTCAACAAGTGGGGGCCATAGTGGCTAAATGCCGATTCACAGTGAGTTTTTGTTCTGGTATTTGGTAAAAATAAAAGACTAGTTCTAGAGAACCTCAGGATCCACGAGGGTTGATACGGTAAAAGCGATTCAGCTAGATAAGAAAGCGCAAGGCCATTAAGACAACTAATAGAGCTTTAAAATTGACCTAGAAGCGGACAGTGAGCCAATGCAGCGACTTTAAAACTGGTGTAATGTGCCCCCGTCAGGTATTTGATGAGAACAACTTCATATTGTCAATATAGGCTACGGAGTTTCATTTTTTGATATTTTCTGGATTTTGTCAATGGAAAAAGTGTGCCTTAACTCAAAAAAGTTTGAAAAACAATGGTCTACATAACATGTAATGGTGATTATTTGGTCCAAAATGTGCATAGATTATGTTTTACAGACCATCTCTGCAGGATGTGCTGTTTCTTGGGCGGTCTTTTATTCGACAGCGTTTTCTCCCCCGTCATCCATGTTGTAGTTTTTAAGTGCTTTCATACGGAGTCTACTGACGGATTTACTTTAGAACTATACCCTGCTTTGCATTAGAAATGGCAACAACGGAGAATGCATGTGCATGTACGAGCCAGTCTGCCGCACAACGATAGGATAGAGAAAAATGAGTTCATTGACTACAACGTTAGACTATTATGGCAAACAAGCACAAAGCTCTTCGGGTATAACTTTGCCATATATGGAGATGTCCACTGACATAGCATTGCAAACAAAGTATGACGGAAGGCAAGATTGTTTTATAAATATCGCCGCAATGCCTTCTTATGAAATAGGTAAAGAAAAGTTGGTTTTGCATAATAGGGCCCCTTTAAGTTTAAGTGTTTGGATCAGAAAAATGTATCGTTTTGTAAGGCAACAACAAAGCACACAGATGAGAGATAACAAGGCACTTTTTAGGACCAATACAAAGGTAAATGTAAAACTAGTGCTGTCAAAGTGAAAGCGTTAACTTATGCGATTAATCAGAAGAAATATAGCATTCATTATGTATAAATGCAGATTAATCACACTTTATTCTGATTGCACATGATGCCTCAACTCTGTCAGAGGCAGATATTTACATATATCCGAATTTAAGTGTTACTTCTTTTATTTCATAATCATATTACAAAACAGCTAGTGTTTTTCTTCCAATTGTGGTCTTTTGGTTGTCTGCAAAAACTGTGTGCTTAACCTTGAGTGAGGAATGTAAGAAAGAGAGATAATGGGCATGTGTTTTGGCTGGAGGGACATGACTGCCAGGGTGGGAGGAAGAGAGACTTAAGAGGGGAGAGGGTTTTTCGGGGGGGGGGGCAGACCATCTTGGCGGCGCGATTGAATGATCTATGGTGGACTGGTCTCAATGTATATGCAAAGCTTTGCAAATATATTACAAAATACCTATTCTGTCTCTGGTGGTTTTTCTACTCAGCTTTAAGTGTCGTAAAGAGCTTGGGAGCGACTTGTGACTTGAATTCCCTGGGAGGAACAACTGGTCCAAACGCAACAACTCCTAAGCTTTAAATACCACACGCTAAACTATAAAATTGCGTGTACTATAGTGGACGTGTTGCATGTGATCTACTAAGACTGGGTATGCAATTGAAAAGTAGTGCAGACAGCTTTATTCAAATGAGTTTTTTGCGAGTAGTATCAGCATGATGCGCCCTCCATATTCATGTGATTGTGCTCTCCAACATGTGTCCGATGTCGTTGAACTAGCAGCACACAACTATATTATGTACTACCTAATATAGATTCGCAAAACAAACGATTTTTAGCACACGCCTGGGCAATTATTTTGACTCGGGGGCCAAATTTAGAGAAAAGAAATGTGTCCGGGGGCCGAGATATTCCTTTTTTTAGGAAAACTAATACAAAACCTCACAATGAAGTCTGATTGAATGCTAAAAATGTTATGACAGACCGCCTTAAAAACAGAATGGAATTTTATGTTTTTCTATGAATGATAAAACCCTGAATATTGAGAACATATGAACGTCACACCCCCTCTCAATCGACATATTTTACAATCAAGCCAAATGCAACAAAAATGCAACATAAACAGCGAAATATGAACGTGAAGGGTAAAAAAACAAAAAACATCTACAATCTGATATATCTGATACATCAATAAGCTTTAGAACGTTCATGTAAAAATCTCCTTCCGCGTCTGTCCCTGACACACGCATTTCAGGCTCTGGAAATACTCGGTGGAAACGCTCCCAACCCACACTGCTTGGTGCCTCGTCTAACCTGCTGTGACGTATAATACCATAGTAACTAGTAGGGTTGTACGGTATACGGGTATTAGTATAGTACCGTGATACTAATGAATCATATTCGATACCATACTGCCGCTGAAAAGTACCGGTCCGCCACACCCTAAGATTTTTTGTTAAAATAAAGCCATTAATGCAATTTTTTCGGGTCCATTTTATTTAGAAAAGTATCAAAGTATCGAAATAATATTGGTATCAGGACAACTCTAGTCACTAAAATATCATGCAAAAGCACAGATTCCAACCATTGAAAAACTTTGTATAGTTCAAGACTCACGGTCATAGGAGAACATCACTGCACATCATAACGGCAGATACACTTTCCATCTTAAAGATCTGAAAAAAAATACTTTGGAATGTCCGGCGGGCCAGATTGAAAAGCTTAACGGGCCGCATGTGGCCCCCGGTCCTTAATTTGTCCAGGTCTGCTTTAGACCATCACTACAGTAGCATATGAATGCGCCTGGAATGATCCAAATGCAAGAAAATACTTATTGAAATAATTTTTTTTTAAAAAGGAGATGTATTATATTTTCTAAATGAAAAAGACGAATGACATTAAGAAAAAAAAAACGCCAGCAAACACCAAAACACGTCAATTGGATTTGTTTTAATCAGCCCGTTAAGTCATCCAGCAGCTCTACAATTATGAAATGATATTACTGAATTGACTCTTATTTTTTATTCCTGACTCTAAATATGAGTCCTTACATGCATTGTCTGTTTTTACAGCATAAGCACCGATCATTTCTCATTTGTGCACTGCAAATTATTTGCCACTTGCCAAGATTTTGTATTGTATTTCTATAAATTTCCCATGTTTTGAGAGCAATTTACTTGTTTTCAGTCGTTTACTTTACATTATCTTAATGGAAGCATGTATAATTATATTGTGTCTATTCCTGTTTAAAAATGTTTGAATTGAGAAAATAACAAAGATATTTTGGTTTTCCCCACATAGAAAATAGCAAATAGAATAATGCTTGTTTTCAGAATAAAATACTCATTTCTATCTTAAAGGTCCTGATAATGTCTCGCTACACATATTCAATGAAATATAAGTTGAAAAGGATTTGCAAATCATTGCATTCATTTATTTACAATTTACACAACATGCCAACTTCACTGGTTTTGGGTTTTGTACTTAAATACACAGTTGTATCTACTGTAAAGGCTAAATGCTGTGATTAATCTGCGTGAACACATGACTTATGCAATATTTTTTGTGATTAATCACTTGTATTAATGTGTTAACTTTGACAGCCCTAATACAATTACAGCATTGGGTTACACATTTGCTGTGAGGGTTAATGCAAAAGTGGCGATGGCAGGTGCAGAAAAAAAAAAAAAAAAGGTAATGCAGATGTTTGAGGCTGGGTATTTTTGCAGAGTCCCTTTGGGGAAACGATTAATTCCATCTTTTTCAGTCATATCAGCATCTCATTTAGTTTTTAAAAAACAGTGCATACACAACAACCCAAGGAACGCACTTTACCTATGTAAATGAATTTTATTTTACTACTGAGACCATTAATGAGATGCAGATTGACACAGCGGGGCGATGTGTGTTTGAAATGCTAATTAAATGTAGAAGTAAAAAACAAAAACATGTCGGTCACATGGCAATTGCGAGGCTAGTAAAAATAAAAATAAATAAATAAAAATGAAGTCACTTGAGAGCAGCTTCATCGTGCGCTCATGAATTATTCAAAAGTCCAAATCAGCACCAGATAAGATCCCCATTTAATTTAAATAGTTATGGAGGGTCACAGACGTGATGATGAAACACTGTTCTTTCATTTATTAGATTTTTTTTATTATTAAACATTTCATTAAAACATGGTAACACAAGTTCACTCGGTGACTCGGGGGCATGTTTTTTCTTATACAGTGGTGGCGTGAAAGTACACTTTTTTGTGTTAGCATTTTGTGGATTAAGTATGGAGGCCGCTCATGGTCAAAGACTGAAAAGTGCACTGCGAAAAGTCAGTGTTCAAAAACAAGAACAAAAAAATAAATAAAAATAAGGGTATTTTATTTGAACTAACCAAAATTATCTGCCAATAGAACAAGAAAATTTGGCTTGTCAAGACTTTCCAAAACAAGTAAAATTATCTAACCTCAATGAACCCAAAAATACCTTAAAATAAGTATATTCTCACTAATAACAAGTGCACTTTTCTTGGTAGAAAGAAATATACATTTTTGCTCAATATGTTGAAAAATATCCTTAAATTAAGTAAATGCTAGTGCCATTATCTTGACATAACGATATGCGCTCGGCATCATGATTTTTTTTTTCATGCTTGAAGTAAGAAATTATTACTTTGAAAAAGTAGTTTTATACTTGTGAGTGTTGACGACACAGCTTTGCAACAATTGGTATTCTAGTTTCAAGCATGTTTTACTCAATATAGGTCATAAAATCTCAGCAACAAGCTGTAATATCTTACTGAGATAATTTAGGATCAAAACCCTTAAAACAAGTACAAACCCCGTTTCCATATGAGTTGGGAAATTGTGTTAGATGTAAATATAAACGGAATACAATGATTTGCAAATAATTTTCAACCCATATTCAGTTGAATATGCTACAAAGACAACATATTTGATGTTTAAACTGATAAACTTTTTTTTTTTTTTGCAAATATTAAATTAACTTTAGAATTTGATGCCATCAACACGTGACAAAGAAGTTGGGAAAGGTGGCAATAAATACTGATAAAGTTGAGGAATGCTCATCAAACACTCATTTGGAACATCCCACAGGTGAACAGGCAAATTAGGAACAGGTGGGAGCCATGATTGGGTATAAAAGTACATTCCATGAAATGCTCAGTCATTCACAAACAAGGATGGGGCGAGGGTCACCACTTTGTCAACGAATGCGTGAGCAAATTGTTGAACAGTTTAAGAAAAACCTTTCTCAAGCAGCTATTGCAAGGAATTTAGAGATTTCACCATCTACGGTCCGTAATATCATCAAAGGGTTCAGAGAATCTGGAGAAATCACTGCACGTAAGCAGCTAAGCCCGTGACCTTGGATCCCTCAGGCTGTACTGCATCAACAAGCAACATCAGTGTGTAAAGGATATCACCACATGGGCTCAGGAACACTTCAGAAACCCACTGTCAGTAACTACAGTTGGTCGCTACATCTGTAAGTGCAAGTTAAAACTCTCCTATGCAAGGCGAAAACCGTTTATAAACAACACCCAGAAACACTGTCGGCTTCGCTGGGTCTGAGCTCATCTAAGATGGACTGATACAAAGTGGAAAAGTGTTCTGTGGTCTTACGAGTCCACATTTCAAAATGTTTTTGGAAACTGTGGACGTCGTGTCCTACGGACCAAAGAGGAAAAGAACCATCCGGATTGTTATAGGCGCAAAGTGTAAAAGCCAGCATGTGTGATGGTATGGGGGTGTATTAGTGCGCAAGACATGGGTAACTTACACATCTGTGAAGGCGCCATTAATGCTGAAAGGTACATACAGGTTTTGGAGCAACATATGTTGCCATCCAAGCAACGTTTACGGGACATCACAAAGGAGCGCGGACCGACAATAACAAGACCTGGGAAGAAGAAAAAAAATCGCCCATTTCCGCTTCCCCTACGAGTCAGACCGTGGACGACCGTAACCGGCGACAAACAATAATTTTGTTTATGAGGTCCACGTCATGCTTTTTGCCCGATCGGGAGTCGGTGAACGCGCGGCGGCCGTATTGCATCACCGGAGGAGTCTTTTTACCGGGCGGCCGACGCGGCGTTGGCTATTGTTTGCCAACAAGCTTTTCATTTCAGTGCATTCAACGGAGTCAGGGGTCAAGCAATGTGTGCACCGCCATAACCGCCTCTCTCCGCCAGACGCAAGCCGCGAATTAGCCTCCTAATTGGCCCGCGGAGACGCTCGTTCGTCCGTGGAGGGAAGGCAGCGGTGCCTCTGTAGGAATACCCTCCGCAACTCCGGGAAGTTGGTTAATGACGGCTGAGGCAAAAACCTATGAAACAATGCACATGCAGCTCTGTCCATACTTGCCAAACCTCCCGGATTTTCCGGGAGACTCCCGAAATTCAGCGCCTCTCCCGAAAACCTCCCGGGACAAATTTTCTCCCGAAATTCAGGCGCTAACCCACAATATAACCAGCATACCTGCCCAATCACGTTATAACTGTAGAATGATGGAGGGCGAGTTCTTGGTTTCTTATGTGGGTTTATTGTTAGGCAGTTTCATTAACGTCCTCCCAGCGCGGCAACAACACACAACAACAGCAGTCACGTTTTTATATACCGTAAAGCAGTTCGTCTGCCGTAAACAGCAATGTTGTGACACTCTTAAACAGGACAATACTGCCATCTAGTGCATTTGATGAAAGCACTTTTGTGCGTGCCACACATCAATGCATCATCAGAGTTCAGCATGGTTCGAAAAATAGTGACAGAGAATAGAACAAGGATGGACAATTCAACCCTTAACTCAACAATGAGTAGATAAATGGTATGTGTGTGTATATGTGTAAATAAATGAACACTGAAATTCAAGTATTTATTATATATATATATATATATATATATATATATATATATATATATATATATATATATATATATATATATATATAATATATATATATATATAAAGCTAGAATTCACTGAACGTCAAGTATTTGTTATTTATATATATATATATATATATATATATTGTGTATATATGTATATATATATGTATATTATATATATATATATATATATGTATATTATATACATATATATATATATATATATATATATATATATATATATATGAAATACTTGACTTGGTGAATTCTAGCTGTAAATATACTCCTTCCCTTTTAGCCACGCCCCCAACCACAACCCCCTCCCAACCCGACCACGCCCACTCCCACCCCCCAAAATCGGAGGTCTCAAGGTTGGCAAGTATGGCTCTGTCTGTTTTTTTTTAATCGATTCCACTCGCTTCTGACAGCGCGTTCAGGCAACATGGCGCCTAAAATGTGGATTTTAATAGCAAATTACGAGGACTGGTGTCGGAATTACCCCCGACGCGGCGGGGTTCCGTCTCCGCACCGGCGTGGGAAAAAAGAGCTTTTGAAGACTTCACAAAGCCCGAGCTATTGATGCTTATATGAACACTTGACTCGATGCTTACTTGGGAGAGGTAATTAGCCTCAGATCTGCAGTTGGCTTCATGTTTTTGTCACCAAACAGCTGCGGCAGGAAGTTGTTTTCAGGCAGGAATCGACTGGCGTGCACGGCCTTCCCTCGGAGCAGACGGCGTGAAGACTCCGCACATCTAGCAGTAAAAGAGATGCATTCGAAAAGACGGTTGTGTCTTGCACGGAACGACGGAATACGGAAAATGGGTTTTGACGTTTCTGAGATTCTACACTTCGTATCTTCACTTGCTGAACTCTGGGAGACCTCATGATTCGCAAAGATTTTAGCGAGCGCTTGGCAAACACTTCAATGCCGGCATTGAAGCCGACTCGATGGCTGTCTTCAGGTAAAAGATGCGCGGAGCTTTTGCGTCATGTTTTTTGGAAGCAAACGGCTGCAGCAGGAAGTCGTTTCGAGGCAGGGATCAGCTGATATACAAATGTTAGGTTCAAACACTGATGACATCTATTAAACAGATGAGAAGCAAGGAATCATGCAGAGACAGAGTTAAATTTTGCTCAATTGAGGAGAGACGTGTTTTGGGCTGAACTCTAGTTACAGATCCAAACTACGTTCTAAAAGTCCAGCCCACGTGCTTCCTCTATTTATTTGGGATGTCCCTGGTTACATCACTGAAGCTGTCGCTGAGGGAAGGGGAGTAATCTCAACAGCTCCAGTTAGACACAATATATGACTATTAAAGGGGAATATTATCACAATTTCAGAAGGGTTAAAACCATTAAAAATCAGCTCCCAGTGGCTTATTTTATTTTTCGAAGTTTTTTTCAAAATTTTACCCATCGCGCAATATCCCTAAAAAAAAGCTTCAAAGTGCCTGATTTTAACCATCGTTATAAACACCCGTCCATTTTCCTGTGACGTCACATAGTGATGCCAACACAAACAAACATGGCGGATAGAACAGCAAGCTATAGCGACATTAGCTCGGATTCAGACTCGGATTTCAGCGGCTTAAGCGATTCAACAGATTACACATGTATTGAAACGGATGGTTGTAGTGTGGAGGCAGGTAGCGAAAACGAAATTGAAGAAGAAACTGAAGCTATTGAGCCATATCGGTTTGAACCATATGCAAGCGAAACCGAAGAAAACGGCACGACAGCCAGCGACACGGGAGAAAGCGAGGACGAATTCGGCGATCGCCTTCCAACCAACGATTGGTATGTGTTTGTTTGGCATTAAAGGAAACTAACAACTATGAACTAGGTTTACAGCATATGAAATACATGTAGCAACAACATGCACTTTGAGAGTGCAGACAGCCCAATTTTCATCAATTAATATATTCTGTAGACATACCCTCATCCGCTCTATTTTCCTGAAAGCTGATCTGTCCAGTTTTGGAGTTGATGTCAGCAAGCCAGGGAAGCTAGGGTCGATATTCTTCTCTTGATCATCTTCGGTGGCATAAGGGACGGTGTGAGCCAAGACATCCAGGGGGTTTAGCTCGCTCGTCTGCGGGAACAAACTGCCGCCATTGCTTGCCGTGCTACCGAGGTCCTTTGTCCCTGAATTGCTCACACACTCCGGCAGATTCAAAGGGTTTCTGGCGGCAGATTTCTTTGACTTTATCGTTGGAAATGCATCTGCTTTGAGTGTCGCAGGATATCCACACATTCTTGCCATCTCTGTCGTAGAATAGCTTTCATCGGTAAAGTGTGTGGAACAAACGTCCAATTTCTTGCCACTTTCACATCTTTGGGCCACTGGTGCAACTTGAATCCGTCCCTGTTCGTGTTGTTACACCCTCCGACAACACACCGACGAGGCATGATGTCTCCAAGGTACGGAAAACAGTCGAAAAAACGGAAAATAACAGAGCTGATTTGACTCGGTGTTTGAGAAAATGGCGGATTGCTTCCCGATGTGACGTCACGTTGTGACGTCATCGCTCCGAGAGTGAATAATAGAAAGGCGTTTAATTCGCCAAAATTCACCCATTTAGAGTTCGGAAATCGGTTAAAAAATATATGGTCTTTTTTCTGCAACATCAAGGTAAATATTGACGCTTACATAGGTCTGGTGATAATGTTCCCTTTTAATAAAATGCAAATGTGTTGACGCTGGTGATATCGCCCCGTCTCTGCTTTGTCTGCGTCCCGGTACTCGATGTTCGGCCTTGGCAGTCACCATGCCGAGTCCGGACACAACACTGATACGAGACGACTTGCAATCTTTTGGATTGCCAGCTTTGCACAGATAGAAAAATACAGCTTCAGCACAATTGATAACTAGTGTCGTCCAGATGCCAATATTTTGGTACCAGTACCAAATTGTATTTCGATCATTTTTAAAATAAAGGTGTTGTTGTTTGTGGTTACCAGTAGGAAGAACCATGTCGAGCTGCATGAATAACTTGGCTTTAATAAATGCTTCAGGAGGACAGCAATTTTACATACGCACTGCATTAGAGAGTGGTAATAACTGATTCCCTGATGTGCACACCCTGGTGGTGTGTTCGAAAATTACAACAACAAAACAGTCATTTTAACAAATGATCTACATCCTTACCTTTCAGTTAAGAGTCTTTCATAAAAAACAAAAGCAGATAAGTGAAATGAATATCTATATGTAACAGAGATTAAATCTCTTAACTGTGTAGGGTAAGTACAAACAATTCACTATCTGTATGAAATATCTAAACACATCACAGAACAGGTAGAAAAAATACTATCTCTCAAAATAAATCACATGTACATTTGTTTTGTTTTTTTCTTACTGCACATACTTTGGATTGGGTCTACACACTCGACCTGCACGTGTTGTATAAGCTGTGTCAGTCCGCGTCATGAATCTGGGTCGAATTGGTGATGCACTTTCCGTTTGCCTAATCACTGTCTCTTCTCTCAGTAGTGTGGGAGGGACTAGGTCCACCACGGTATGTCTACCATGCTGAGAGTCTGCTTCGTCGTTCTGGAGAGGTGTCGGTGGTCGTTCTTAACCCGGGAGGATGTGGCGACGATTCCTTCTGTATCTTCTCCCATCGGATTGGATGATGTAGGAACGTGACTCTTCGCACAACTTTTCCACTATTCCAAGTCGGTCATGTCCAGCAGGAGTTTGCATACGGATCACTTGCCCTTCTGCCAAGGGACTCAGTGGGTGACTCGACTTGTCGTAGTGACGTTTCACCGTAGTTCTCTTGTCGACTAGTCGAGCGTGTACTTGTCTTGAGTCTTTTGCTGTTGGCTGTAGTAGTCTGGTACACACTGGGATAGCTGCGCGCGTTTGTCTTGACATTAACCGTTCGGCAGGAAAAAAATCTCCGGTGGCAAATTTTAGTACAAAAAGTACTCACAGGCGAGAAGTTTGTCCACTACTCTGACACCATGTTGTTGTTTGTGGTTACCAGTAGGAAGAACCATGTCGAGCTGCATGAATAACTTGGCTTTAATAAAGACTTCAGGAGGACAGCAATTTTACATACGTACTGCATGAGAGAGTGGTAATAACTGATTCCCTGATGTGCACACCCTGGTGGTGTGTTCGAAAATTACAACAACAAAACAGTCATTTTACCAAATGATCTACAAAAGGGTACCACAAAAATATCATTATTGGCTTATTTTAACATCTTTTGATACATTAAACAAATGATTCTGATTGCAATCATAGAACAGTTTGGGCCTTAAATAAAATAGTGAACATACTAGACAATTTGTCTTTTAGTAGTAAGTAAGCAAACCAAGACTCCTAATTAGCCTGCTGACGTATGCAGTAACATATTGTCATTTCTCATTCTATTAATTTATCAATTATGAGGGACGAGCGGTAGAAAATTGATTATTAATCAATTTGTTCATTTACTGTTAATATCTGCTGACCTCAAAGTCCGAGTCCATGGTTCTCGCATCACATTGTGAGGGCTAATTTTTACATTTGGCTTCATCTGGTCAGGATCTTCAGCTCTCACTGGATCGGTTCACAGCCGAGTGTGAAGCGACTGGGATGAGAATCAGCACCTCCAAGTCAGAGTCCATGGTTCTCGCCCGGAAAAGTGTGGAGTGCCATCTCCGGGTTGGGGAGGAGACCCTGCCACAAGTGGAGGAGTTCAAGTACCTCGGAGTCTTGTTCACGAGTGAGAGAAGAGTGGATCGTGAGATCGACAGGCGGGTCGGTGTGGCGTCTTCAGTAATGCGGACGCTGTATCGATCCGTAGTGGGGAAGAAGGAGCTGAGCCGGAAGGCAAAGCTCTCAATTTACCGGTCGATCTACGTTCCCATCCTCAACTATGGTCATGAGCTTTGGGTTATGACCGAAAGGACAAGATCACGGCTTAAATGAGTTTCCTCCGCCGGGTGGCGGGGCTCTCCCTTAGAGATAGGGTGAGAAGCTCTGCCATCCGGGAGGAACTCAAAGTAAAGTCGCTGCTCCTCCACATCGAGAGGAGCCAGATGAGGTGGTTCGGGCATCTGGTCAGGATGCCACCCGAACGCCTCCCTAGGGAGGTGTTTAGGGCACGTTCGACCGGTAGGAGGCCATGGGGAAGACCCAGGACACGTTGGGAAGACTATGTCTCCCGGCTGGCCTGGGAACGCCTCGGGATCCCCCGGGAAAAGCTGGACGAAGTGGCTGGGGAGAGGGAAGTCTGGGCTTCCCTGCTTAGGCTGCTGCCCTTGCGACCCGACCTCAGATGAGCGGAAGAAGATGGATGGATGTATCTGTTTACTTTGTTTCAACATGTTCTATCTAAATTTGTGTTAAAATAAGCACGCAATCTTCTTGTTTGGGTAAGGATCCAATTCCAAGTATTTTCAGGATCATACATTTGTCGTAATTAAAGTTCTTCTGTGTTCAAGGACATAATTCCCGGGTTTATAAACAATAAAATAGCAGCAAAAATGTGTTTTGAACTCCGAAACAAGATGAAATACAAATATCAAGATAATGCCTAAAAGGGAAATACTGAAAGTTAAAAGGATATCAAACAAACTTTTGACAAAGTGTTCACTTTAATTTTCCTAAGGAACTCTCCTGAAGGAATCAATAAAGTACTACTACTGCAAACTTGTACGTTCTTCGACTCGATCCGCTCCCTTGGACTGCAGCCTTTTTTAGATGAAAAAAGCACTTTGTATCCATTTCAGTCTGGATACAAAGCTTTGCATAGTACTGAATCTGGACTTTTAAAGGTTTTTAGTGACTTGCTTTTAATGTCTGATTCTGGCAGCTCTGCCATTTTAGTGCTTTTAGATCTTACAGCTGCCTTTGACACAGTCGACCACACAATTATTTTAGACCGCCTGAGAGACTGTGTGGGTGTCAGGGGGACTGCATTAGAGTGGTTCAGATCCTACCTGTCAGAGAGGTCCTTCTCTGTCAGGCTGGGGGACGCCACCTCTTCTTCTGCTCCGCTTTACTGTGGTGTCCCCCAGGGATCTATTCTAGGCCCCATCCTGTTTGCGCTATATCTTTTCCCTCTTGGAGAGATTTTTAAGAGGCATGGAGTGTTGTATCACTTTTATGCAGATGACTGCCAAATTTATATGCCGATTTGAAAAGGCCACGGCCCCCTGACACCCCTTGTCAACTGTCTATGCTACATCAAGCCTTGGTTAGCACAGAATTTTTTAATAATGAACGAGGGAAAAACCGAAATTTAAGTTTTTTGTCCGGCCCTCACTGACTTGGGACCATTGCAAAATGATGTTCGTCCCAAAGTCACCAGCCTTGGCGTCACTATAGACATCGATTTTAAACTTGACAAACAAGTCAATGGCGTTTTTAAAATCGTATTTTTATCGTCTTCGTCTTTTAGCAAAGGTAAAACCGTTTTTATCTTTTAACCTTTTTGAACAAGTAGTGCATGCTTTTATTTCAAGTCGCCTGGACTACTGCAATGCACTTTATGCTGGCATTAGCCAAAAAGCTCTCTCCCGGTTGCCGTTAGTCCAGAACGCGGCAGCACGACTTTTAACAGGGGCCAAGAAACGCGAGCATATAAACCCAATTCTTCAGAGTTTGCACTGGCTCACTGTTCATTTTAGAATTGATTTTAAAACATGTTTGTTTTTAAAGCTTTACATGGACTGGCACCTCATTATAACTCGGACCTCATCCAAATTTACACTCCTGCGCGCGCTTTGAGGTCCGAGAGCCAGCTAAAGCTCGTGGTGCCCAAGACCAGACTTAAATCCAGGGGAGACAGGGTCTTCTCTGTGGAACACTCTGCCCCTCCATGTTCAAACTGCTCCCACAGTGGAGTGTTTTAAGTCTCGTCTTAAGACCCACTTATATTATTTTGCTTTTAACACTACGTGAGTTGTGTGGTCCTCTGTCCTATAAATTTTGATTTCTATTTACTGTTTTAATTGGTTTTACATTTTTAAAATAGTTTTTAATCATATTTATTTTTATATTGTTTTTATATTTATTTTGTGTTTTTATTCAGTCATTGGTGGAGCTAAGGATAATATTTGAATATTGTTTTTAATATTGTTGTGCAGCACTTTGGAAACATTTTTGTTGTTTAAATGTGCTATACAAATAAAGTGGATTGGATTGGAGTGCGTGACAATTTTCTCAACATTTTTCGTAAATTCTTTCTCTCTTTTGCCTGTCTTGATTACTCCTTGAGGAACTCGGAAGAAAATGTTTTTCTTTTCGCGCTTTGAATGGTTCCAACAGTTTGAAACAACGCAAGCGTAGGGCAATTTTCTTCGAGAAAGTCAAAATGCCGCCCAGAACGCTATGACTTCGAGCCTCGCATATTTAAAGAGGAATACAACCAATATTTGTGTAATGTGCTCGCTTAGTGATCACCTAAAAGTTGACTTGTTTTACAGCAAAAATGTATTGTAAGTACAGTATGCATGATCTCTGTTTAATGTATGTCTGATTTTTTTGGTGACTTTCTTAAGACAACAGGTTAAATTTAGCTACTTTAGCTGTTTCTGGCAAATTTCCTGTGATGTTTTTGCTCATATTTTGATCAATATTTTAATAAGAGTCAAAAGCCCCACAATAGCAGCACAAGCATAGCTATATGAGCTAAAGTGCTAACATTACATATACTCAACTTTTACAAGGTTTATTGTAAATAATGTAAATAATTCAATTTATATACTCTGATGATTAACTTGTGTGATGAATGTATTATGATGATAGTATATATTTGTACCATGAATTGATTACGTGGACCCTGACTTAAACAAGTTGAAAAACGTTTTCGGGTGTTACCATTTAGTGGTCAATTGTACGGAATATGTACTGTACTGTGCAATCTACTAATAAAAGTTTCAATCAATCAATCAAAAAGCTTATGCTATAGCATACTTGCCAACCTTGAGACCTCCGATTTCGGGAGGTGGGGGAGGGGCGTGGTCGGAGGTGGGGCGGGGGCGTGGTTGGGGGCGTGGTTAAGAGGGGAGGAGTATATTTACAGCTAGAATTCACCAAGTCAAGTAGTTTGTGTATATATATATATATATATATATATATATATATATATATATATATATATATATATATATATATATAAAAGAAATACCGGTACTCGACTTTCAGTGAATTCTAGCTATATATATATATATATATATATATATATATATATATATATATATATATATATATATATATATATATATATATTTTTTTTTTTTATATGTATATTTATTATATATATGTATGTATGTGTATATATATATATATATATATATATATATATATATATATATATATATAAAAGAGAAATACTTGAATTTCAGTGTTCATTTATTTACACATATACACACACATAACACTCATCTACTCATTGTTGAGTTAAGGGTTGAATTGTCCATCCTTGTTCTATTCTCTTTCACTATTTTTCTAACCATGCTGAACACCCTCTCTGATGATGCATTCTGCTTCGTCTCCTTGTTGTGTGCACAGTTGTGCACTGCACTCTCTAAAAGCCGTAGATGTTATTGTCACATATGCATGTACAGTAGATGGCAGTATTGTCCTGTTTAAGAGTGTCACAACATTGCTGTTTACGGCAGACAAACTGCTTTACGGTAGACGAAAACGTGACCGCTGTTGTTGTGTGTTGTTACCGCGCTGGGAGAACGTTAATGAAACTGCCTAACAATAAACCCACATAAGAAACCAAGAACTCGCCCTCGGTCATTCTACAGTTATAACGTCATTGGGCAGGCACGCTGTTTTTATTGTGGGAAAGCGGACGTGAAAACAGGCTGTCGACACGTCACTCAGGTCCGCCTGAATTTCGGGAGATTTTCGGGAGAAAATTTGTCCCGGGAGGTTTTCGGGAGAGGCGCTGAATTTCGGGAGTCTCCCGGATAATCCGGGAGGGTTGGCAAGTATGTGCTATAGAAATATAATATTATCGACAGTAAGAGGTCTCACATCTGTAGCTCCAGATTTTAAAGGAATCATATTATATGTTTTAATCTTCATCTAAAACACTTCCTTTTGGTTTACAGACCATCTTCTTGCATGTACCACCCAGAGTCTGACCAGCAGCGAGAAAGAAGAGAAGACCATCAAACTTCAGAATCGAGGAAATTAAAGCATCTCAATGGTTAGTTCATCAGCTTTCTCTTTCAACGCCTTTCAGTCCAAAAAGCAAGTATACAGTTTACATATGCGCTAGTTAGTATGTCTCTCTCACTATTTGAAATAGCTCCCAAAGTACTAGTTGTTGGATCCCACATTGTCTGCATTATTAGCATTGTTGTGGATGGGGAAGGGATCTGTGGTTCCTAACTCTGACTGGCTTGCTCATTAACTCTCAAATTAGCTGGTGAGTCTCAGTGAGATGGATACTATTTGGATCATATCTATTTACTCGCAAACTTTGGAAGTCTTTTGCTGTCATAAATCAGATATATATGATAATAGCTTCAATATAGAGGTAACCGCTCTACTGGTACTGTAAGCAACAATGCTACATGCTGACATCATTACATTTGCCAATCTGCTGTTACTGGACTTACCGTTTCATCGTATCTGCAGTTGCACAAATTGTAGGAACTGTCTCTCTGG
The DNA here is from genome assembly GCF_033978685.3 of Nerophis lumbriciformis. Classification (NCBI taxonomy): domain Eukaryota; kingdom Metazoa; phylum Chordata; class Actinopteri; order Syngnathiformes; family Syngnathidae; genus Nerophis; species Nerophis lumbriciformis. The sequence continues at coordinate 42,525,081 of NC_084554.2, forward strand.
TTTTGGCTAAATCCCTCTGTATTTTGCCCTCAGACCGGACTTGCCAACCTTGAGACCTCCGAATTTGGGAGATGGGGGGGGGTTTAGCGTCCCGGAAGAGTTAGCGCTGCAAGTGGTTCTGGGTATTTGTTCTGTTGTGTTTATGTTGTGTTGCGGTGCGGATGTTTTCCCGAAATGTGTTTGTCATTCTTATTTGGTGTGGGTTCACAGTGTGGCGAATATTTGTAACAGTGTTAAAGTTGTTTATGCGGCCACCCTCAGTTTGACCTGTTTGGCTGTTGATCAAGTATGGCTTGCATTCACTTAAGTGTGTGTAACAGTCGCATATCATATGTGACTGGGCCGGCACGCTGTTTTGATGGAGGAAAAGCAGACGTGACGACAGGTTGTAGAGGACGCCCCCAATAATGTTGACCGGGTGGAAATCGGGAGACATTTGAGAGAGTGGTTGCCCCGGGAGATTTTCGGGAGGGGCACTGAAATTCGGGAGTCTCCCGGGAAAATTGGGAGGGTTGGCAAGTATGCCTCAGACCTAGGTGAGTTTCATAGCCAGGCTCTGTGCTTTCATGAGTTAAGCAGATACTTCTTCAGATGAAGCTGGAAGTGTGTGTAGTGACCTACGCTGGTTAATACAACCAACAACAAAGCGTTTTCAATATGCAAATAAAAATGGCGGACTCGCGCAGAGGTCTCCCAGAAAACCTCTACCGTTTTAGTGAGATATCCGCTGACGTCACATGTTGGTTAACGCCAAAAAAGGGGGAAAATCTCAAAAGGCAAAAATGTTCAATAAAGATCTCCTTCGGTTTTTAATCCACATTTTCGGCATCAATGGGGATCCCAAGTACCGTATTTTCTGGACTATAAGGCACACTTAAAGGGGAACATTATCACAATTGCAGAATTGTTAAAACCATTCAAAATCAGTTCCCAGTGGCTTATTATATTTTTCGAAGTTTTTTTCAAAATTTTACCCATTACACAATATCCCTAAAAAAAAAAGCTTCAAAGTGCCTGATTTTAACCATCGTTATAAACACCCGTCCATTTTCCTGTGACGTCACATAGTGAAGCCAACACAAACAAACATGGCGGAAAGAACAGCAAGCTATAGCGACATTAGCTCGGATTCAGACTCGGATTTCAGCGGGTTAAGCGATTCAACAGATTACGCATGTATTGAAACGGATGGTTGTAGTGTGGAGGCAGGTAGCGAAAACGAAATTGAAGAAGAAACTGAAGCTATTGAGTCATATCGGTTTGAACCGTATGCAAGCGAAACCGACGAAAACGACACGACAGCCAGCGACACGGGAGAAAGCGAGGACGAATTCGGCGATCGCCTTCTAACCAACGATTGGTATGTGTTTGTTTGGCATTAAAGGAAACTAACAACTATGAACTAGGTTTACAGCATATGAAATACATTTGGCAACAACATGCACTTTGAGAGTGCAGACAGCCCAATTTTCATCAATTAATATATTCTGTAGACATACCCTCATGTCAGCAGGCCAGGGAAGCTAGGGTCGATATTCTTCTCTTGACGGTGTGAGCCAAGACATCCAGGGGGTTTAGCTCGCTCGTCTGCGGGAACAAACTGCCGCCATTGCTTGCCGTGCTACCGAGGTTCCTTTGTCCCTGAATTGCTCACACATTACGGCAGATTCAATGGGGGTCTGGCGGCAGATTTCTTTGACTTTATCGTTGGAAATGCATCTGCTTTGAGTGTCGCAGGATATCCACACATTCTTGCCATCTCTGTCGTAGCATAGCTTTCGTCGGTAAAGTGTGCGGAACAAACTTCCAATTTCTTGCCACTTTCGCATCTTTGGGCCACTGGTGCAACTTGAATCCGTCCCTGTTCGTGTTGTTACACCCTCCGACAACACACCGACGAGGCATGATGTCTCCAAGGTACGGAAAACAGTCGAAAAAACGGAAAATAAACAGAGCTGATTTGACTCTGTGTTTGAGAAAATGGCGGATTGCTTCCCGATGTGACGCCACGTTGTGACGTCATCGCTCCGAGAGCGAATATTAGAAAGGCGTTTAATTCGCCAAAATTCACCCATTTAGAGTTCGGAAATCGGTTAAAAAAATATATGGTCTTTTTTTCTGCAACATCAAGGTATATATTGACGCTTACATAGGTCTGGTGATAATTTTCCCCATTAAAATATATGTTTTTCTCAAAACTCTACAGTGCGCCTTATCCCGGTGCGCCTAATATAATGAATACGTTTGGTTGAGCTTACCTACCTCGAAGCTATTTTATTTGGTACATGGTTTAATAAGTGTGACCAGTACATGGCAGTCAAACATAAGAGATAAGTGTAGGCTGCACTATGATGGCATAATGACTCAAGTAAACAACACCAACATTTCATATGTTCCATTGTAAATATAGAACATTACACATGGTGCTCAAAAATCTATCAAAATATTTTAGTACGACTTTGGTAAGCCATGAAGCCGCACCTCTTGATGGATTGTACTGTGCTTCAACATACGAGTATAGTTATGGTGTGTGTTAGAGATGCGCGGTTTGCGGGCACAACCGCGGAGTCCGCGGATTATCCGCGGATCGGGCGGATGAAATTTAAAAAAATAAGATTTTATCCGCATGCGGGTCGGGTCGGGCGGATTAATTAGATTTTTTTTTTTTTTTTTTTGCGGGTGGCAGTTAAACCAATTCGGAAATATATATACATAGTTAAATGTTGTTACCCACATACGAAAAACGAGCAGGCACCTGCTGCATATGCCACAACAGAAGAAAAAAAAAGAAAAGAGATGGACACTTTTACGGAGCGGAGAAGGGACGCCTCGCCGGGGTCCGGGACCGAGGCCCCTTCCCCCGAGAGGGCCCCACCGGGAGCCGTAGCTGAGGCGATCCGCGAGAAGGGCCCGACGCACGTCCAGGGTCACTACCGCGCCCACCGCACCAACACCCCGCCTCGTCCGCCTTCGCCGCGGCCGGCGTCACGCGCAGCAGGTAAGCAGCTTACCTGCCCGCCACCCCCGTGGCCGGGGGCTCGTAACATGGGTCACTCCGCGCGCTCCGCCCGCGCAGCTTACCTGCCCGCCACCCCCGTTGCCGGGGGCGCGTAACAGGGGTCACTCCGAGCGCAGTGCGCTCACGAAAGGGGTGGGGCTCACCCTGGTTTATATAGAGAGCAGGACGGTGGCCATGGAAGTCGGAACCCGCTAAGGAGTGTGTAACAACCCACCTGCCGAATCAACTAGCCCTGAAAATGGATGGCGCTGGAGCGTGGGCCCATACCCGGCCGTCGCCGGCAGCGAGACGCGCTTGGAGGTGCGCTCAGCGCGGCTCCCATATGATTGCGCACTGGTGTGCGTCTGGGTCGTGACAGCGTGGCACGCGAAAGACTGTGCTGCATTGGATCAGTCTCCTTTCTTTAACAGGCAAAAGCTTTATAACCTCACCATACCTGCCAACTTTTGAAATCAGAAAAACCTAGTAGCCAGGGTCCAAGGTCCAGGACAAAGTCCTGGTGGAGGGTTCAGGGCTTCGCCCCCCGACGCAAAATGATTATTAGCATTCAGACAGGTTAAAATGTTGCTAAAACCATCACTTTTCTATCGGTCACAGTGACTTTTCAAAACAAAAATATTACAGCAAAAATCATATGGGTTGATTGACATGTTTATTCTGTAAGCTAACTTCAATAGTTTGAAATTATTTTGACAGTTATTGCCAGTTATCCTGTCAACCTTTCACAAGACTTCAATTTGTTAATTGAAAGTATAAACAGTATAAACACTTTTTACAGTAAACAAATGGTAAAACAGTACTAAACAATTCCATAAAAAAAAAAATTGGTGTCATTATTAACTTTCTGTCCAAGCTTGTATAATCTACTGCCTTGTTCAATTGTAAAAAATATTCTGTGCCTAAAATTCACATTTCTATCACAATTATCATACTGTAAACATGGTAAGCTAACTTCATTAAAATTAATAGTCCTGTCAATAGCATGGAATTACAATTCAAATGTAGTTTTTTTGTAAGCCTTTCAAAAGAATTCAAAATATGAAAAATTAATGAAAATTAATTTAAGCCATCAGACACTTTGAAAAGTGGCACATCACATCTCTAATGTAATCATTTTAACTTTTCAACAGAAATAGCACTGCAAAAATATTAAGGACATACTTCTGTATTTTGGTAGTTATGCTGTCAACATTTAACAAGATTTCTTCAACTTTGACTTGAAAGCATAAATAGTATAAACACTTTTAACAATATGTCGTGCTGTGAAATACAGCCGACAGGATTGCGCACCAAACAGGAAGCAAGGCCAAAGCGCATGGTGCAGGAGAACAAAGGACTTCTTTCATTTAAGGTTTGTGATAAACCATCAAACTCATTCGTTAAAAGGAATCTATAGTAATATAAAGCGAATTTTTCTGGACATTATCATGCAAGAAAAGTTTATTTTTGGGACCGCGATCACCGCGTAATGATTTTTAAAGGTTGCATTACATTATTAACTGTCCCATGTGATCAGCCAGTGCGATTGGAAGTCCATGCTCAATTATTGCCTCAGTAAATAAAACTTTGGCATTTATCACATCCAAAGAATCTGTTTGAGCGACGAAAAACGTTGAAAGTTTTCCACTTGTATCGCTAGCAACGGCATTAGACTTGTGTTTTTTTGTCCCAAAGTGGTCTTTTACATCGCTAATTCCTCCGTGTCCGATCGAAAAATCTTGTCTGCACAAAGTGCAATTCGCGTAGTTTTCACCCTTTTTTTTTTTTTAATTAATGAAAAACCGTATTTTTTATCACTGCACCCGTAACCCGGAATAGGTTGATGAAAACCGTACGAATTACGGAAAAACCGGAGTAGTTGGCAGGTGCCTCACTAATGCCTTGCATCGTCTATATTAGATATACCGGGCGGATGGCGGGCGGATGCAGTTCTGATCAAACGTTACATCGGGTGGATGGCGGATGGTTGACGACTTTCTGATGCGGTTGCGGATGAAATATTTGCCTATCCGCGCATCTCTAGTGTGTGTATAAGGTAAGACATTATCTGGCGTTTTGTTTTGCAATGTTATGCAAAAGCAACTTTTCTTACCTTCTGTTACCTGCTGATCTGTATTTGGGATCTGCATAAGTCCTGAAGAATTGCGCGCGTCCGCTTCTTCTTATTCTCTATCTTCTTGTTATGGAACATTCATCCTCCGCTATTGCCATTTCTAATATAAAGTAGTGTAAAGTTCTTACTTATATCTGTCAGTAAACTCGCCATGAAAGCGCTAAAACATACCGGTGTAGTGAGTTTACATTATTCGCCCAAGAAACTTTAGTTATTATAGTTCCGGTCAGATGTTTTTTTTCCGGTATGGTTGTTTCCGGATGAGGAGATGCTGCTCCGTTATTGATTTAAGTAAAGTCAGAATGTCATTAAAACGGTTAGCGCCATTTTTTGACACTTTTTCCACCCCCGTCCTTGCACGCTACACCGCTACAACAGAGATGACGGGGAGAAGACTCTGCCGAAAGTGAGCCAAGTAACTAAGACCGCCCACAAAACGGCGCATCCAGAAGCGACTGTCAGAAAGCGGCTTGAAGATGATCTGTAAAACATAATCTATGCAACATTTTGACCAAAGAACCACCATTACATGTTATGTGGACCATAAGGAAGTGTTTTCCATTTAGAAAAAAAAAATAATAATATGACTCCTTTAATGCGCCCTATAATCCGGTGCGCCTTATATATGGAAAAATCTAAAAAGAAAAATAGACCATTCATCGGTGGTGCGTCTTATAATCCGGTGCACCCTATGATCCGGAAAATATGGTATACAAAAACAGGTAACAGACAGGAAGTGTGTGTTTTCCCTCATTATGGCCCTCTGCATTGTCTTGACCACGAGGAAAACATCTCTGCATCCTTAATGACTGAACTCCAGGAGACCTCATGATATTTTTAGCGCAAACTTCCAACTAGCGCAGACCTGGGCAAATTAAGGCCCGGGGGCCACAAGCGGCCCGTTAAGCTTTTCAATCTTGCCCGCCGGATATTCCAACATATTTTTTTTTTTAATTTTTAAGATGGATAGTGTATCTGCCATTATGATGTGCAGTGATGTTTTCTAATGACCGTAAGTCTTGAACTATACAAAGTATTTCAATGGTTGGAATCTGCGCTTTTGCATGATATTTTAGTGACTAGTGTTGTCTTGATACCAATATTAATTTGATACTTTTCGATAATTTTCTAAATAAAGGGGACCCGAAAAATTGCATTATTGGCTTTATTTAACAAAAAATCTTAGGGTGTGGCGGACCAGTACTTTTTAGCGGCGGTATGGTACCAAATATGATTCATTAGTATCGCTGTACTATACTAATACCCGTATACCGTACAACCCTACTAGTTACTATGGTAATCTACGTCACAGCAGGTCAGATGAGGCACCAAGCAGTGTGGGTGGGGAGCGTTTCCACCGAGTGTTTCCAGAGCCTGAAATGCGGATGTCAGGGACAGACGTGGAAGGAGATTTTTACATGAAAGTTCTAAAGCTTAGTGATGTATCAGATGTATCAGATTGTAGATGCTTTTTGTTTTTTTACCCTTCATGTTCATATTTCGCTGTTTGTGTTGCATTTTTGTTGCATTTGGCTTGATTGTAAAATATGTTGACTGAGAGGGGGTGTGACGTTCATATGTTCTCAATATTCAGGGTTTTATCGTTCATAGAAAAAAATAAAATTCCATTCTGTTTTTAAGGCGGTCTGTCATAACATTTTTAGCATTCAATCAGACTTCATTGTGAGGTTTTGTATTAGTTTTCCTAAAAATAGATATACCGGCCCCCAGACACATTTTTTTCTCTAAATTTGGCCCCCGAGTCAAAATAATTGCCCTAGCGTGTTGAATTAGCAGGATGTGATTCCTCTATTTTGGGAATAAACAACAGAGTGCCGTTCGTCTTCCCGGGAGACGGCGGGGGAAGGAAGACTGCGAGCTCGTGACGGCACGCCATCCTTGTCACGGTCGTACACGAAGCAGCCACCTGTCTTGGTAATTGCCGCGTCTCACTTCAGTCTAATGGCCGGCGACAACACGGCCATGGGGACGGCGAGCTGCTTGAGTGGAAGGATGACGCGCGTCGACAAGAGCGAGGACTTGATGGCTTAATGTTACGTTTCCGGACAAAAAGAAGCGCCACATTAAGGACAGTTGTATGAATATTGAACATACTTGCCAACCTTGAGACCTCCGATTTCGGGAGGTGGGGGGTGGGGGGCGTGGTTGGGGGCGTGGTTAAGACGGGAGGAGTATATTGACAGCTAGAATTCACCAAGTCAAGTATTCCATCCATATATATGTATATATATATATATATATATATATATATATATATATATATATATATATATATATATATATATATCCTGAAAATATATATATATATATATATCCTGAAAATATGCAAACAAAACTGTGTTTAGATAATTGATACTTCCAACTTGCATAAATAAATATTAAGGAATATAACATAACTTGGCTTCTGAGAGCTTCAAAATGTAATGAATAAAATGCTAAAGTTGTTGACAAACAAGCAATTATTTTAAAAATTAAATATGGTCATTTTAAATAAATTATCATTTAAAATGTATTATTTCAAACATGTTTATTTTAATGTATAATTCTATGGCTGGATGTAATAAGGAGTCAGAAAAAATACAAATAAAAATACAATTAATTTTGATGTTTTTAGCTAAATATAGTAAATATGTATTTAGTTGTTTTTTTTTAAATTAATAAATATATATATTTTTAGGTAAGATAAACATAATAATACAATTATGGAATTACAATATTCTGGATGATTTAGTTCTTGTCACCCTGTTGTCCTCCTGTCGTGAAAAAAAGGCTGTACTCACTCAGGTCCGCATGGAGCTGGAGGCCACGCCCCCTCCAGCTGAAAATCGGGAGATTTTCGGGAGAATATTTGTCCCGGCAGGTTTTCGGAAGAGGCGCTGAATTTCGGGAGTCTCCCGGAAAATTCGGGAGGGTTGGCAAGTATGATATTGAATGATTCATGGTTTAGTAAAACATATTTTCCAAGACAAATGTTTCCATCAGCACCCCCTAAGTCACCAATCAATTATTTTCCACTCAATTATATTTGCAATGATTTTTTTCATGGCTGAACATCATAAAAAGAGAAGGGCCTCTCAATCGATGTTTTCTGACATCTCTGTCTTATTGAGTGCTGCTCGACGCATTAATGGAGTTTGTTTGCCCGGCGGCGTTTTTTCATTTTGTGGCGGTGATTGTCGCACGCAAGCCGCGATGTGTTGATAGGACGGATTGGGGCTCGATATCTCCTCGGAGGTGAGGCACCACCCCTCGTCGCCCAGCCCCCGTTCTAATCGCTCCGCCGTTCATGCTCGGGACTATTCATTAGTCAGCGAGCTCACGACCGCTGCGATGCTCACAGTTTTATTTTCCTTCATTATGTCGACTTTTAGCATTCCGCAGCCGAGCTTGTACTGGGAAGGGTTTTACGGCGCTGACCCGGCTGACCCGGAGAGACATTCATGAAATGTTTAAAGGAAAATACTGCACAGGCTGGCTGGAGTTTGGATTTGTTCCTGGGATGCTAATTTTGCACTACTCAAAACTTATCTGATCACCAAGAACACAAAATAAAAACATCCATACAAAGGTCAGGCTTTTCTGGGCAGCGCAGCGTCATAGTGGTTAGCATGTTTGATGCAAAGTCAGCAGATTGAATTCGAGTCTATATTTGGAGTATGCATGTTCCCCCCAGTGATTGCATAGGTTTTTCTGAAAACTCCGGCTTTCTTCCTCATTTTGATAACGTTTTTAATTTAGACCATACTTGCCAACCCTCCCGGATTTTCCGGGAGACTCCCGAAATTCAGCGCCTCTCCCGAAAACATCCCGGGACCAATTTTCTCCCGAAAATCTCCCGAACTTCAGGCGGACCTGAGTGACGTGTCAACAGCCTGTTTTCACGTCCGCTTTCCCACAATATAAACAGCGTGCCTGCCCAATCACGTTATACCTGTAGAATGATCGAGGGCGAGTTCTTGCTTTCTTATGTGGGTTTATTGTTAGGCAGTTTCATTAACGTCCTCCCAGCACGATAACAACACACAACAGCAGTCACGTTTTCGTCTACCGTAAAGCAGTTTGTCTGCCGTAAAAAGCAATGTTGTGACACTCTTAAACAGGACAATACTGCCATCTACTGTACATGCATATATGACAATAACATCTACAGCTTTTAGAGAGTGCAGTGCACAACTGCGCACACAACAAGGAGACAAAGCAGAATGCATCATCAGAGAGGGTGTTCAGCATGGTTAGAAAAATAGTGACAGAGAATAGAACAAGGATGGACAATTCAACCCTTAACTCAACAATGAGTAGATGAGTGTTATGTGTGTTTATATGTGTAAATAAATGAACACTGCAATTCAAGTATTTCTCTTATTTATATATATATATATATATATATATATATATATATATATATATATATATGTATATATGTATATATATATATATATATATATATATATATATATATATATATATATGTCTTAATAAGGTTATCCAAAAAATAGTACTCGATACCGTAGTAGAGCGCAATATATGTATGTGTGGGAAAAAAAATCACAAGACTATTTCATCTCTACAGGCCTGTTTCATGAGGGGGGGTACCCTCAATCGTCAGGAGATTTTAATGGGAGCATTCGCATACCATGGTTTATATAGGGCACAGAGTGGGTGGGTACAGGCTGGCCTAGGGGCGTGGCGAGCCAATCACCACGCCCCTAGGCCAGCCTGTACCCACCCACTCTGTGCCCTATATAAACCATGGTATGCGAATGCTCCCATTAAAATCTCCTGACGTTTGAGGGTACCCCCCCTCATGAAACAGGCCTGTAGAGATGAAATAGTCTTGTGATTTTTTTTCCCACACATACATATATATATATATATATATATATATATATATATATATATATATATATATATATATATATATATATATATATATATATATATGTATATATATATGTATATATATATGTATATATATATATATAGCTAGAATTCACTGAAAGTCAAGTATTTCTTATATTTATATATATGAAATACTTGACTTGGTGAATTCTAGCTGTAAATATACTCCTCCCCTCTTAACCACGCCCCCCACCACCACCACCAACACCTCCCGAAATCGGAGGTGTTAAGGTTGACAAGTATGATTTAGACTCTAAATTATCCATGTGTGCCCTGTACAGGGGTCGGCGGGTTGCATGCGGCTCTTTCATGCTTTGGCTCGCATATGAAGCAAAATGTCAATAATTGATAGTTACCGTATTTTTCAGACGAAAGAGTGCACTACACTAAATTTTTTAACAAAAAAATATTTTTCCACAATAGCTGCACCGGACGATTGATCACATATATCTGTTGTGAAAGGAGTCATATTCTGTATACCGGTATGTATTTATTTAAATACTTTGTTTTCAAACGACAGGCAGTAAAACGGTTGATCAAACAAAACAGAAGTCATCGTCATGGACCCACGAGCTGCGGAAGCGAGCTCTCCAATCGGCTAAACAGACTCAATAACTCCACTGTGCCATTTTTGGCGAATTTACTGAGAAATTTGTGAAACTGAAACAATACAAACAGAATGCCATTGTAAGTTAAGGTAACACTTTAGTATGGGGAACATATTGTAAGTAACAAAGACTTAATTAAGACTTATTTAGACACTAGGGGAACATATTCTAGGTAAAAAAAATACTTAAGTAACAAAAACTTAATTAAGACTTATTTAGACACTAGGGGAACATATTCTAAGTAAAAAAATACTTAATTTAGAGTTATTTGGTTAGGGTTAGGGTTAGGGTGTTAGAAGGTTGGGGTAAGGGTTAGAGCAGGGGTCTCAAACTCAATTTACCTGGGGGCCACTGGATGCAGAAACTGGGTGAGGCTGGGCCACAAGAAAATATTTCTTAAAAAAAATCTAACATGCACTTTTTAATGAATTAATCTTCTTTGAATGGCTTTCCCGCCCTAGCAACCATCTCACTCACCATGTAGCTAGCTTTGACTGCTGCATTGCTCTTTTTGGTTGTTTTCTTGAAGAAATCTTGTTGCCTCAGTAGACTGGTTTTACAATTTGCAACCCGGTTCACTCTCTCATCTCCCTGGTATTTTGCATACTCCTCAGCATGTCTAGTTGTATAATGACGTTTCAAATTGTATTCCTTGTGCACCGCAACTTTCTCTGCAAATAAGACACGTCGGGGTGCCCCTGTGCTCTACAAAGAAATATTGCATCTCCCACTTTTCCTGGAATTGTCTTTGCTCATCACTAAAACTTGCGGGCCGCACTAACATTAAACTTTCATATTAAGGTGGGGGCCGCAAAATAGCGTCTCACGGGCCGCAATTGGCTTGCGGGCCGCGTGTTTGAGACCCTTGGGTTGAAGGGTTATGGTTGTATAATAAGGCCATGCAGAATAAGGCATTAATAAGTACTTAATAATGACTAATTAGGAGCCAATATGTTACTAATTTGCATGTTAATAAGCAACTAATTAATGGTGAATATGTTCCCCATACTTAAGTGCTACCTAAGTTAATAGTACTAACACACATTTGTAAAACTGTTAGCATATTAGCGAATGCTAACGATGCGAGCTTGATTACATTACGATAGCATGTACAAGTATGCATGAAACCACTCCTACAGACATCAAACATGGAATAGTGTAGTAAGTATGATTAGTTTAGTTATATTGTAAAATGCAAAAAGGTTGCTAGGAGAGATGAATGAAGAATACATGTGAGTAGAAACGCTATGGATGGCTGGAAGACGAGTGGCACGCCGGTTAAAAATAAAAAAAAAAGACTGCCTTTAAATGAAAGCAGAACCTGCAGTGAGGGAACTTGTCCATAGGATGGCGCCACATCACAAACAAAACACCCGCTATGTGTATTTGCTAGTTTTTTTTCCCCCCTTTTTTACTATTTGTATTACGGCTGTTAAAGCAAAGATAAATCCATAAATTAGCTGTACCATCTTATAAACCGCAGGGTTCAAAGTGAAGGAAAAAGTAGCAACTTATAGTCCGGAATTTACGGTATTCCTTTTGTATTTTTTATTTGATTTAGTGAGTTTATATTAATGCAACAATGGTGTTGTTTTATTATAAAAATAGGTAACGTTTTTTTTTTTTAATATTTTGTATAATATGCATCACAACCCCAGTGCAACATCTTTTGCGACCAAGCACGTTTATTGTATTTTTAGCGATGGACAGATTAAAAAAAAAAAGAAAAAAAAAAGATGACATTTAATGCTTCATGGAGAGATTAGTTTGCTTTTACTGTTGACAAGTTTGATTCACCAGTGTGCTTAAATGCAGGGAGAAAATAGCAAAAAACTAAATGTCAAATGTTAACAGACTTTTCCAAAATAAACACACAGCACTCGCGGAAAAATACCAAGCTGGAGATGAACGTAAAAAAGCAGTCTCGGAACAGCTGCGGAAAGCTGATTAAAGCAAACAATACTTGGTGGGTTGTTTTCTGTCGAGTGTTTGATTTTACAGAAGGTATAGCATAAGTGGAATGAAACTATAATTGGCATTTTTGGGATCAGTTTGCGGCTCGAGGTGGGTTTCTTTTGGGGGGAAAAGGGCTGAAGCTTGCCAAATCCTGGACTATAGTGACTAGTCCTGGTCGTCACCATAAAGTGGCTAAATAGGACAAGCTGTATATAAAATAGATGCATGGATCGTTCAGTTTTTGTTTATTTTGAGGGAATATTCTTGTACTCTGCCATGTGCAAACTTTGTCTCATCTTGCAAGAAGACAAAAAGACGAAAATAATAAATCAATCACTTACTGTACAATGTCTGCTCTCACTGGGATGAAGACTGATGGGATGTTTATATCTTCCCGTTTTGATGAGACAAGAGGAGCGCGAGTTTGAGGTTTGGGAGATAATGATTGCAGACAATTAGACTCGCGTCTGTGGGGATGCCGAACAAAGAAGCTGCTTACTCCATCAGAAACATAAATCTGTCCCAAATAACAACTTAGGTGGATCTTTAAGCAGCGTTGATGCTGGGAAAAAATGTCAGACACAAACGCTAAACTTTAAAATAGTATTGGGACACAGCCCACCTACCTCCTTAGGAGATAAGTCCCGATACTTTTTGTCAACGCGTGTATTACCTGGTCCCGATGGACCAGGACTATTCAAGTGGTAGCCATGATGATGACTTCTGTTTTGTTTGATCAGTCGTTTTACTGCCTTGTTACAGACATCGTTTGGAAACAATTAAGGTATGTAAATATACATATACAGAATATGTATTTGTAAATAACTCATTTCACAACGTATATATATGCGGTTTATAGTCAGGTGCGGCTAATATATGGAACATGTTTTTTCCTTCTAAAATGTTGTGGGTGTGGTTTATACCCCGGTTTGCTCTATAGTCCTAAGAATTCGGTATTTCTTAAAACAGTTAAGTTTGCAGTTGGGCACAACAACAACACTACTAATCATGTCAGACTTCACGAGAGACAAAAAAGACTACTTTGAGACGAATTATGATCTAAATAAAACCTTATATTTTTGAGCCTGAACATAAGGAGGATCAGCAACAACTTTTAGAAGCTGAATGCTAACAGATGCAGCTTTAGTGAAACACAAAGCATTGTGTAGCTGTATTGCTAAGTGCTAAACAAGATATACAAACTACAAAAATAATAAATCGATCACTAACTGTACAACGTCTGCTCTCACTGAGATGAAGACTGATGGGATGTTTAAATCTTCCCGTTTTGATGAGACGAGAGTAGCGTGAGTTTGAGGTTTGGGAAATGTTGATTGGTCCTTCCATTGTCCCGATGGACCAGGACAATTCAGGTGGAAGCCATGATGATGACTTCTGTTTTGTTGAATCAGTCGTTTTACTGCCTTGTTATAGACATAGTTGGGAAACAATTAAGGTACATGTACATAATCTTTCTTTGTAAATAACAAATTTCACAACGTATATACCTGCAGCTTATATATGGAAATATATTGTTTCTTTCTAAAATGTTGTGGGTGTGGCTTATATCCCGGTTTGCTCTATTGTCCGGAGAATACGGTACTTCTTAAAGTAGTTAAGTTTGCAGTTGGGAACTCTACTGAATAATAATTTGACTTTCGTTCGGACTCTCTTAGCTATTTTGTTGAGTTAAAAGCAGGCCCCCCAGGGCCCTTTAGCTTTGTGAAAAAGTGCCCCCCAGAACAATTTATTTGAATGTCCCTGGTAAAGTCACTAAAGAGTGGCTCCAGTTTGATTAGAGGCCTGCCGTCACAGAGTGGAAGTGGCAGCAGGGACACCAGGGCCATGTTGCCGCGCCCCAACTTGTCACGCTGTTCATAACCCCGAAAGAAAACCAGAGGGCACAGTGATATGCGCCACTTCCTGTTCTGGGGGTCAACTCCATCCACAATTATTTATTTTTTCTCGTCCATACAAAAACAAGGTCGTTTCAATCCCGGGTGAGAACAGCTGGGCAACAAATGAAAATAAAAATACAAAAAACTGCTGCTCTAACTGTAAGCAGGAGAAAGATGGCGAGACGTCACCTGACCACAATAAACATATCAATATGATTTGACAGCTCTTGCTTCCATTAATTTTTTTTTTTTAATTTTAAACGTTGGTTGTTGTCACTTCTTAAGGTCTCGTATGCTGAATTAAAAAAAAAAAAAAAAAGACTTTTTTTAGGCATAATTATTATTAAAGTAATTAGTTAGTGACTTTAATGCTAATTTTATTTTCAAACATCAATTAAAATGTTTCTAAACAAAAAAAAAATTATACAATGGTACAGGTCTATCATTCATTTAGAACAAGGGTCCCCAAACTACGGCCCGCGGGCTGGATCCGGCCCATCAGCGTCCAAAATCCGGCCCCGCGGGAAGTTAAAAAAATAAGAAATAATATAAATATATATATATATATATATATATATATATTTTTTTTTTTTTTTTTTTTTTTTTTTACTTTTTTTTTTTTTTTAATCTGTCCTTTCTAATCCATTTTCTACCACTTGTTACTCTCTGATCATCGATAACATGACATCATCGCACTCGGAATATATATATGTACACAGCCCGGCCGCTCATCGCGCTCGGAATATATATATGTACACAGCCCGGCCCCCGGCCACATTTTATTTTAACCCAATGCGGCCCCTGAGTCAAAAAGTTTGGCGACCCTTGATGTAGAATGTGACTATAATGACAACATATAAATATTGAAACCTTAATTGGGTATATTACAAGTCAATAAAATATGTTTAATAGTTACTGAGCAACTTTTAGATATCTTTCTCAATATTATCATTATTCACTATTGTTCTTCTTTTTTTTACTATCATTATTGTTTTATTTTAGTTTTCAATATATCTAATTAATAACCATTTTATTCATTTATTAATTTTTGTACATCTTTTTTGACTGACGTACAAGTTACCAAATAGGGTTAATGTTGACCTTTTGCAACAAAGGGTTAACCTCGTGAAATATTAATTCTTAGAATAATTCAATGTTTGTGTGTGTTTGCATGTATGTTTTCTCTTCTCCTTTTTTAATTGTTAGTTAAAGCACTTTGTGTTGCCAGTTGCCTGTGTATGAAAAGTGCGATATTAATAAAGCATGATTTGGAATGGTTTTGCGGCTGATATTTAATCTTGTTTTAGAATGTAATTTTTAAATCATCGCAGTTTTAGCATGCTAGGCTACACTAGTGTGACGGTGCTTTGCTCCTAAGCATTCGTTGCACACACATACTAGTTTTGTTAGACAAGGTCAGAGACTGTATTGGACAATATAGTTTACATACAAAATGTCCATTTCCATGTATTACAAAAAATAAGAAAACGTAAATGCCTGACTTACCTATCAAGAAGGAACATTAGCAAGTTTGGCGTCAGATAAAAAAAAATGTTCCCCGCCTTCTACACTTGTGATTTAGGGCTATATAAATAAACATTGATTGATTGATTGATTGATTCTATTGTCTTCATCTTTCAAAGGCGTTCCCGATACAAATCCTCATTTTGTTCCTGGCTTTATCATGAATAAGTTGAGAATCGTAGATTTACTAAGGTCTGACATGTTTAGTAACTTTACCGGTGGCGGTGCGTAACTGGCAACCTAGATGTGACACACTCAGTGACTTTCTAATTGGTCAAACGGTGGAGGGCGGGGCATCGAAATGAAAACAATAACAAGATTTCGGGGCTGTAAATCTATTTTTGAAATGAGCATATCCCGGCTGAACTGCTGTTATCAGTTACAGAGGTATTAGAAAAGAACATGATTTATTAATGCCTTATGACATATCAGGGCCATTTAATGATGACTTGACATGAAATTATTACATATGGCACCTTTTTTATTTTATTTTTTAAATTTTTAATTTTTTTTAAAAAGTGGAATGAAAGAGCAAACAGGTAAAATGTAACAAGACAAAAATTGCAATGTTGACTCTAATAACACAAAGCTGCAATGCAGGCTGTTTTTATTCGTTAAAACTAATTGCTCAAAAAATAAAAACGATACTTCGGAAATGTTTTTATAAATGATTGACCTATTTAAGGCTCCAATTACTTCACATCAAATATTCCACTTTGAATGTTTTTGGATGGGAAATATTGCATAGTTTGTGTTTTTGCCAAATAAAAAAAAACGGTTTTCTTTGGCAAAAATGTCATAAAACAAAAAATAAAACATAAAAAAAACAACTTATAATTGGCGGATAGATCTGAAGTTGATCTAGAAAGAGACTTGAATGTTGAAAGCAAAAAAAAAAAGAATACTTATTTTTTAACACTTGTATGAGTGGTGCCCTTTTGGATCCCAACAATTTTAGTGTTTTTTTTTTTTTTTTTTTAAACAATCAATGCTCAAAAATAAAAATAAAAAATAAAATCAATGTTTTGATTTATTGACCTGTTCAATCACTTTACAACAAATATTCCACTTTGAAATGTGTACACTGAAAATATTGCAGATTTTGCCATATAAAAGCAGCATAAAACATTCAAAAAGATAATTTTCTATCGACAAACCTAACGTTGATCTAGAGATTTAAGCGTTAAATAAAAAATAAAAAATGAATTAAAATATGTCTTATTTTTTTTTAACATTTTTATGACTTAGACCAGTGGTTCTTAACCCTGTTGGAGGCACCGAATCCCACCAGTTTCATATGTGCATTCACCGAACCCTTCTTTAATGAAAAATAAAATGTTTTTTTTTTCTTTCAAATCCAATACAATTTTATGTTTTTTTTTACTGGTGCAGAAAATGAACCGTGCATGAACATCACCTTGGTATGGTATGGTATTTTTATTTTTATTTTTTTGTCATAAAGAAATACAATCATGTGTGCTTACGGACTGTATCCCTTGCAGACTGTATTGATCTATATTGATATATAATGTAGGAACCAGAATATTAATAACAGAAAGAAACAACCCTTTTGTGTGAATGAGGGAGGGTTTTTTTTGGGTTGGTGCACTAATTGTAAGTGTATCTTGTGTTTTTTATTTTGATTTAATTAAAAAAAAAATAATAATAAATAAATGTTTTAATTTATTGTGCGGCCCGGTACCAATCGATCCACTTGGGACCACTGCTGTAAGGGACAAGCGGCAGAAAATGGATGGATGGATGGACGGACCCCTGGTTTAAGTCATATGGCGTGCACTACTTGGCTGCAGCCAGCAGAGGCGCACTTGTTCAATCTCAGTTTATTGCTTAAATATATTGTATTGCATTTGCGCACATTCTAACTTGTCAAAACCAAGTAATTGTTTTGACTTTTGTAAGTGCAGATAACTAATTCCACTTTTCATCTCCCCTGCCATAATTGTATTTGTAAGCCGAGTGTGAAATGATGTTGCGTGGTTATCGGAAAATAATGACACGGCTCAGAGGTTTTTTGGCACATTGCAGCGCTTTAAGTGTGCTTTTTGGAAGACGGGGGATGCTATTTTCAATGAAACGCAATACTAAATAGTCCGACTCTTCTGAGTTTTTAAGGCAGGATGTCAACAGGAGAAAAAAAAAAAAAAAAAGCACTTTGCTGATTGCAACAATTTGATGAGTGGCCGCACATGAAATGAGATCCCACTCAACGTGCGGGCGATCATTATTATTGTTATTACATTTCATGTGTGCCGCGCATCTCTGATTGCCGCGTCAGGCCAGATGTGATTGGGATGTAAGCGATACGAGCAAATTAGCGACATGTAATCCGGATAATCAAATGACACTCCAAACTTAAGGGTGGTCTCTTTGTCGCGCTAATGCCCGTCGGCATCAGTATGCTGGGTCACGCACCTCCAAGCCCCGCTTTCCACCATCTGCCCTAACATCCCTGTCTCAGGCTGGACGAGTCCTATTTGTCCTCGCAATTGGTCACTTTATTGGCGAAAGGTAGGAGGGGTAAGTGGTTCCAGGCCGGATTGTGTGTGTGTGTGTGTCGGCACCGGGGGTTTTAACGAGTGCAGATTGATGCATGATGGCTGTCGCTGTTAAGCTAATAAACTCCAACGGACCCTTTGGTATGGTTCTCGCAATGGAGCTAATGGCTAAATGTGACAACGGCTAACTGGAACGTTCAAATTGGTCACCCCGCGGTGATGTCGGGCCCATTACGATCTTTATTGCGGTCCATCCACTTGGTTGTGGTCATATTCCGGCCATGACGGTCTTTTTTTATGAGACATTTGGCAAACAGGAACTGAAATGTTGACAATCTGGCAGTTTTTCTGGGGCGTCGTTTGCCGACTTTGCACAGTTTGATGTATTCGTTCCACGGCCAGTCAGATTATTGCTCAGTGGCCTTGTGGTTAGAGTGTCCGCCCTGAGAGTCGTGAGTTCAAACGAGAGATGTCCGATATTCCAATATTGTCCAACTCTTAATTACCGATTCCGATATCAACCCATACCGACATATACAGTCGTGGAATTAACACATTATTATGCCTAATTTTGTTGTGATGCCCCGCTGGATGCATTAAACAATGTAACAAGGTTATCCAAAATAAATCAACTCAAGTTATGGAAAAAAATGCCAACATGGCACTGCCATATTTATTATTGAAGACACAAAGTGCATTATTTTTTTTTAACATGCTTCAAAACAGCAGCTTGGAATTTGGGACATGCTCTCCCTGAGAGAGCATGAGGAGGTTGAGGTGGGCGGGGTTGAGGCGTGGGGAGGGGTGTGTATATTGTAGTGTCCCGGAAGAGTTAGTGCTGCAAGGGCTTCTGGGTATTTGTTCTGTTGTGTTTATGTTGTGTTACTGTGTGGATGTTCTCCCGAAATGTGTTAGTCATTCTTGTTTGGTGCGGGTTCACAGTGTGGCGCATATTTGTAACAGTGTTAAAGTTGTTTATACGGCCACCCTCAGTGTGACCTGTATGGCTGTGGACTAAGTATGCATGGCATTCACTTGTGTGAAAAGCCGTAGATATTATGTGCAAAGGCAATGCCTTTAAGGTTTATTGGCGCTCTGTACTTCTCCCTACGTCCGTATACCACTCCGTACAGCAGTGTTTTAAAAAGTCATACATTTAATTTTTTTAAACCGATACCGATCATTTCCGATATTACATTTTAAAGCATTTATCGGCCGATAATATCAGCAGTCCGATATTATCGGATATCTCTAGTTCAAACCCCGGCCGAGTCATACCAAAGACTAAATATGGGTGGGACCCATTATCTCCCTGCTTGGCACTCAGCATCAAGTGTTGGAATTGGGGGTTAAATCACCAAAAATGATTCCCGGGCGCGGCACCGCTGCTGCCCACTGCTCCCCTCACCTCCCAGGGTGTGAACAAGGGGATGGGTCAAATGCAGAGGACAAATTTCACCACACCTAGTGTTTATGTGTGACAATCATTGGTACTTTAACTTTAAATGTGGACTCGTCAGACCACAGAACACTTTTCCACTTTGCATCAGTCCATTTTTGATGAGCTCGGGCCCAGCGAAGCCGACCGGCGTTTCTGGGTGTTGTTGATAAATGGCTTTCGCTTTGCACAGTAGAGTTTTAACTTGCACTTACAGATGTAGCGACAAACTGTAGTTACTGACAGTGGTTTTCTGAAGTATATGTATCAGAATACGGCAACATTTGACTTTACGTGAAACGTTGCGGTAGTAGCGATGGAATTCGGTTGGTTCCTATTAAAGCTTTGAATTTGGTATCCATCCGTAGGCAAGTTTAATCCATACCATGCTCGGCCTGAAAATATTTCTGTTACAATCAGTATCAAAGTCAATTTAGAAAACAGGAGCATTAAATCATTACTACATTGTTCATTGTCCTTTTAAAACTTTTGTGACATCATTAGCTTGTCATGCTCAGTCATGGTCAGTCCTAAGCATGGGAAGTACACAGGGGCCTGTCCAGGTCCGTTCAGTTTTTGAAAGGCTAATTTTTTGGGGGGCAATTTTCAACCACACCAAATAACTGTTCTGATTGTAAAGAATGTTCACATTAAACGATCTGATACCAGAGGTACTTTCAACGTAACCTGACTTCGCCAGATCCTTGTAGTTCGCTGAGCTCCACACAAGGATCTGGTCTCATAGGCAATGCAAACTCCTTCAAGATAGCAAGAAATAATGAACCAATCAGGATCGCCGGGCGGGATTTCATAGATGTGACGTAGCTCCGAAGAGACTGTTTGATACAAAGAACAATGGCGGCACGTAGCAAGGAGTCGATTTTCTTTGCACAGCTCCACTAAACATGTTAAACCCAGATTCCGATCTAACAAAGGTCTTAACTCATTCTCTTTCTATGCCACATCAATGTGGAATGCGCTCCCAACAGGTATAAAAGAAAGGGCATCTCTATCCTCCTTCAAAACCGCAATAAAAGTACACCTCCAGGCAACTTCAACCCTAAACTAACACCCTCCCCGGATTGTTAACAATCAAATGCAGATATTTTTCTTATGCCTTCTGATCTCTCTCTCTCTCTCTCTCTCTCTCTCTCTCTCTCTCTCTCTCTCTCTCTCTCTCTCTATGTCCACTACTTGATGTACATATCCTACCAAGTCAGACCTACACTGTTTCAATATCCATTTTTCTGTTCTCAATTGTTGACTGATGATAACAACCAAACCTAACCCCCCCTCCTCCACACCCCGAATTGTAAATAATGTAAATAATTCAATGTATACACCCTGAAGATTATCTTGTGTGATGACTGTATTATGATGATAGTATATACCTGTATCTGTATATATATGATATATATGTATCATGAATCAATTTAAGTGGACCCCGACTTAAACAAGTTGAAAAACGTATTCGGGTGTTACCATTTAGTGGTCAATTGTACGGAATATGTACTTCACTGTGCAACCTACTAATAAAAGTCTCAATCAATCAATCAATCAATCAATCAATCAATCAATCAATCCAAACACATACAATGATTTTATTCACAAGGCCGCGCCTTCTGAAATACATCTCCTATTGAGAAGTCCCATATTCTTGTGTGGAGCTCAGCGAACTACAAGGATCTGGCGAGAGTCAGTTTACTTTCAACGATTAGCTGATCCAAATGTTGAGTCTTTTTTTGATTGCCGCGCCAGGTCTGCGAGAACGGAGTTGCTTTTGAAGGGCAGCCTATCAGACACTCCAGGTAGATGGGCTCAGAATACTCTGCGACTCTATGGCCTGAGGTTCCGTGGTTCTGTGGGGTGTCCTGCTATCACGGTAACAGATTCCACAAGCCACGACACGTTTGTCTTAGTGTGATTGAAGTCACAGAGGGGGGGGGGGGGGGGGTTGCATGGACCAGCGGATTTCCAGCCTGCAGGATCAATCAATCTTTGCCTTATCATTGGACCTTCTTTTTCCGCTGTGCTGCTAGGCTTGTTTGGCTGCGAGGAACACGCTATCTCTTCTCCGTCTGCTCTATATCATGCAGATATTAATATATGCATGAAGCCGGGATGTGAGGGTTTAGTGAATGAAGCAAATAATGCCGTGCCAGAGGGGTCTTGCGCTTATGTGCGTGATTGTGCACTCGATGCATGTCTGATAAGCAAACTTATTCAAGGTTGATGCTTTTTTTTTGTGTCCGTACAAAAGGCCTTTTCGCTGCTCCCTGACAACAAAAGTCAAGCCATTTAATTCTGGCGTCGTGTAATTCCCAGAGAGACTAATGCATCTGCTGCTGCCGTCGACTACTTCTACATTTCTGCCAGCGTCTTTGCTGGTTGCTCTTCCCTTCAGAACGTCTGACATTCAGCTCTGCGTTGGCGTCGAACACCTACCTCGAATGTTAAACAGGTATGACAGGGGGCTTTGATTGTAAATAATTTGGCCCAAGGTTTGTGGGGTCACCCAAGCGAGGAGCTCCTACTTTCTTCCCATATCAGGCCCGTCTGTTCCTGCAGCTGTCCGCCGTTGAGACAGGTGTCATGCTATGTGCAACGCCAAACACCTTACCGCCTGATGCAATTATGGCCCCACGTCTCGGTAACTAGACCTGGGCTGGGAGGCTCGCTGCCTTCTTCCAGGAAGGGCTGGCTGCTTTGACATGAATGATGATCGAGATGAGATGAGTTGACCCTCGGCCGTGCGGGAAAGTCCATTGTTGGCGGCATAAATCAGTGGGTTTGGTGGACTCTTCCAAGGAGTAACACTTTCCCAACTGCGTCTAATGCCCAAAGTACTGATGGCAACAGGACTCTGATATTTATATCCTGTTTGTTGATAATAACCAAGCATTGAATTGATACCCCCCTGGTCCCATACCCCTGGACCAGGGGTATGGGACCTGTGGCTCTTTTGATGACTGCAACTGGCTCTCAGATAAATCCTAGCTGACATTGCTTAACAGGATAAGTAATGAATAATTCCGCTGGTCATCACAGTGTTAAAAATAACCATGTATCAACCAGACTACAAAGCCATCAGAAAAAACATGCAGCATTAAAGGGGAACATTATCACAATTACAGAATTGTTAAAACCATTACAAATCAGTTCCCAAGTTTTTTTCAAAATTTTACCCATCACGCATTATCCCTAAAAAAAGCTTCAAAGTGCCTGATTTTAACCACCCGTCCATTTGCCTGTGACGTCACATAGTGAAGCCAACACAAACAAACATGGCGGAAAGAACAGCAAGCTATAGCGACATTAGCTCGGATTCAGACTCGGATTTCAGCGGTTTAAGCGATTCAACAGATTATGCATGTATTGAAACGAATTGTTGTAGTGTGGAGGCAGGTAGCGAAAACGAAATTGAAGAAGAAACTGAAGCTATTGAGCCATATCGGTTTGAACCGTATGCAAGCGAAACCGACGAAAACGACACGACAGCCAGCGACGGCGATTGCCTTCTAACCAACGATTGGTATGTGTTTGTTTGGCATTAAAGGAAACTAACAACTATGAACTAGGTTTACAGCATATGAAATACATTTGGCAACAACATGCATTTTGAGAGTGCAGACAGCCCAATTTTCATCAATTAATATATTCTGTAGACATACCCTCATCCGCGCTCTTTTCCTGAAAGCTGATCTGTCCAGTTTTGGAGTTGATGTCAGCAGGCCAGGGAAGCTAGGGTCGATAGGGGGTTTTGCTCGCTCGTCTGTGGGAACAAACTGCCGCCATTGCTTGCCGTGCTACCGAGGGCCTTTGTCCCTGAATTGCTCACACACTCCGGCAGATTCATTGGGGGTCTGGCGGCAGATTTCTTTGACTTTATCGTTGGAAATGCATCTGCTTTGAGTGTCGCAGGATATCCACACATTCTTGCCATCTCTGTCGTAGCATAGCTTTCGTCGGTAAAGTGTGCGGAACAAACGTCCAATTTCTTGCCACTTTCGCATCTTTGGGCCACTGGTGCAACTTGAATCCGTCCCTGTTTGTGTTGTTACACCCTCCGACAACACACCGACGAGGCATGATGTCTCCAAGGTACGGAAAACAGTCGAAAAAACGGAAAATAACAGAGCTGATTTGACTCGGTGTTTGAGAAAATGGCGGATTGCTTCCCGATGTGACGCCACGTTGTGACGTCATCGCTCCGAGAGCGAATATTAGAAAGGCGTTTAATTCGCCAAAATTCACCCATTTAGAGTTCGGAAATCGGTTAAAAAAATATATGGTCTTTTTTCTGCAACATCAAGGTATATATTGACGCTTACATAGGTCTGGTGATAATGTTCCCCTTTAATGGTAAGAAGTATTTTATTTATTATTGCTTTCCTTCAGAATAACAATGTTATTAAAAAGAAAAAGAGACTTAAGGTATTTTTCGGACTATACGTCGCAGTTTTTTTCATAGTTTGGCCGGGCTCCAGTGCGACTTATATATGTTTTTTTTCCTTCTTTATTATGCATTTTCGGCAGGTGCGACTTATACGCCGGTGCGACTTATACTCCGAAAAATGCGGTATTATACTCTAAAAATGTTGGTCTTACTTAAAAATGCACGCATTTAGTTGTATTCAGAGTTAAAGAATATTATATGGCTCTCACGGAAATACATTTTAAAATATTTGGCTTTCATGGCCCTCTCAGCCAAAAAGGTTCCCGACCCCTGCACTGGACTCTTGTTTGGCTATTTCTCGACATTAGTAATATTAATAACAATGAATTATATTTATACTAGGGTTGTACGGTATATTAGTATAGTACCGCTATACTAATGAATCATATTCGTTACTACACCGCCTCCACACGACACCTCCGCTCCGGACAGGCTAACCTCCTCCAACCTCCGAGGACAAAGCTATGAACTATGGGAGACCGGGGTTTCTGCTCCGCCGCTCCCTGTCTGTGGAACCCTCTCCCTGACCACCTGAGGGCACCACAGACTGTGGATACTTGTAAAAAAAGTTTAAAAACCCTTCTTTTCAAAAAAGCCTTTTTATAGATACATGCATACTCGTTCTAGCTATTAGGCAGATCGAGTTTTTATTTTTATTTATTTTTATGATATTTTTATTATTATTATTATTTTTTTTTTATACACTGTAGCACTTTGAGGTTGTTTGCTCAATGTAAAGTGTTTTTTACAAATAAAATCTATTATTATTACTATTATTATTATTATTAATCGTCACGTCGTGTCATTGCTGGTTTACGAGCAGACAAGCATGTTCGGCAGTGCACAATCACGGAGTACTTACAAAAAGACAATGTGAGTAGACAGAAAAGGAAGAACAGACGCCATTTGACTTAAACACTAAAGATACAGGTGAAGTTATAACACTGAAACGCCCTCAGGAAGATATGCTTTAAGATATGGCTAGCGAGCTTGCGGCTAACGTCCTGCCCCAGTCGGCAGTGTTTTAGCTACTTCTAAATCACTAATCTTCGCCTCCATGGCGACAAATAAAGTACGTTTCTTACAAGTATCATCCCTGCAGGACGAGGAATAGCCAAACATGCTTCACTACACACCGTAGCTCACTGTAGCTCGAACGCCATGGGTGGATCTACACATGACATCCACTGTAATGATACCAAGTACAATAGCGTATCTAGTCGATACTACTATGATTATGATATTTTTTGGCATCACAACATCTTCTTTCGTTTTTTTAAAATGTATTTTATGTTTATTAACTCAGAAAATATGTCCCTGGAAACATGGCGACTTTGAATATGACCAATAAAGAATCAAAACTAATGTAAAGCATCCAAACAACAGAAGAATAAATGATTATTACATTCTAACAGAAGTGTAGATAGAACATGTTAAAAGAGAAAGTAAGCAGATATTAACAGTAAAGAACAAGTAGATTAATAATTCATTTTCTACCACTTGTCCTTAATAATGTTTACAAAATAATAGAATGATAAATGACACAATATGTTACTGTATATGTCAGCAGACTAAATTAGGAGCCTTTGTTTGCTGACTTACTACTAAAAGACAAGTTGTCTTGTATGTTCACTATTTTATTTAAGGACTAAATTGCAATAAGAAACATATGTTTAATGTACCGTACAATTTTTTTGTTAAAATAAAGCCAATATTGCAATTTTTTGTGGTCTCCTTAATTTAGAAAAGTATCAAAATAATTTTGGTACCGGTACCAAAATATTGGTTTCCGGACAACACTGATTTTTACTAAACTTTTCTAGACACTCAAAGTGCGTTACAGTGAGAACTGAGAACCCATCATTCATTATTTCACAGTCCCAAGAGATTGTGGTAAGCTGTGGTTGTAGCCACAGCTCCCCAGTGGTAGACCGACAGAAAGGTGGCTGGCAATGTTTCGCCTACGGTGTCATGACCTATTTATTTATTTATTTACATACCATTTCATATGACACCATTGTTTCTCCTGTTAATATCAGAGTTGGTTCTGCAAAAAGGTAACCCTTAGAAGCGTACTTCTTATGGACAGGGACCCACAGTTCAAACATGCATCATCATATAATATGCAAAACTCAATAGACTACAATTCATTTCAAAATCTACCCACCCAGTACCCATTCACAGTTCCATATCAACCTACCAGCAGGTTGACATTTAGTAAGAAGGAATCATTTAAATCCGCCAAATCCTATATATCCCATTATATCCTATTATTCGAATTTGATTAAAAGTTGCATTTTGAAGATTTGCGATAATCGTATTATACATACAGAGGTCAAGAACAACATTATGCGACTAATGTAAAATCCTCGGCCATGTGGGGTGTGCCAAATATCATCATCGGCGGTCACTTGAACAAGTATGACGATCCTCCTGGTAGGGGTGTATCCCTTTAAGGAACATGCCTGTGCGTGACTTAGTTTTACGTGGGGAGACTGGTGCACAGACAGTCACCACACGATCCTTAACAGAATCGGGTCAGGGTCCAGTGGCATGGAGTCCAAGACCACTGGGGACCCTTTTCTGCTGCAGCCTTCTTCCGCCATCGCAGCCATTGTGGTAGTTCTTAAATCTACCGTCTTTACCGTATCCCTGGTTAAGGGGCAGTCAGGTACTAGGCCTTTGCCAAGGGCATACAATATACATAAATACATACATATATATATATATATATATATATATATATATATATATATATACTGTGTGTGTGTATATATATATATATATATATATATATATATATATATATATATATATATATATATATATATATATATATATATATATATATACAGGTAAAAGCCAGTAAATTAGAATATTTTGAAAAACTTGATTTATTTCAGTAATTGCATTCAAAAGGTGTAACTTGTACATTATATTTATTCATTGCACACAGACTGATGCATTCAAAT
>NC_084554.2:42557500-42562500 GCF_033978685.3 Nerophis lumbriciformis
ATTTTGGGCCCCATGAAAATAATCTTTACAGGGCCCCCAACACAGTGTCATTATTTTTTCTGTATTATAATTTCATCATCATTAGGGACCTCTCTGGGCCCCCCTCCATCATGGGCCCCTAGAATCCGTCTCCTTTACCCCCCCTTTTCGGCGCCCCTGATTATAGAACTGGCAACCAGTGTTGTTAAAAAGTGAGGTGGAATGTCCGAATCTTAAACAGCAACAAAAGTGAATTTAGTACAAAAGTTTTATCTCCACATAATCAAATGGTAAAAGGTTGGATTGAATTGCCATGCAAACAGACGTCTCCGGAGACGTTGGATGAATCGAGAACCATGCGAATCATGCCTAGACTTGGTCTACTTGGTTATTTATGTGTTTCCCTCGTGTGTCAAGGTCCAGTTGTTTTGGTCCTGTTTGTTCTGCAACATCCTTGAATCCCTTAGCCTTAACAAACAATCAAAACATCTTGTACGATGTCAGGACGACCATAGGCTCAGGTGAAAAGGTCAGAAATTCCACTACAAAGTATTGATTTTAAATTCTGAATCGAATCGTTACTTCCGAGAATGGAATCAAATCACGCGGTGCCCAAAGATTCACATCGTCGGTAATCATTGTTCACGATGCCACGCTCCTGACTATTGACTACATTTTAGGTGTGATTTGAGTTCTCCAGTTGCAATAAAAAGCAGCCTGAAAACGATCAATACTGTTGCTGACATTTTCTCAGCATTGATGATATGTTGTAAATGGCAAAGAAGAAAAAAAAAAAAAAAAAATGCTCACAGTTTTCGACGATAAAGTCCGACTGGAAGCTTGGAGAGGCGAATATTCCCGTGATGGATGCGAGGCGGTCCGGCTCTCGCTCTCCTCCTGCAGGACAGGCGAGAACACGTGTTTTTTGGCTGTTTAATTAAAAAGCCCGGGCCGCGTGTTGCATGATTAATTACCCGGCGGCCCCGCGGTTGTCCACAAACATTGACAGCGCGGCACTTGTATGCCACGGACGCGACCGACGCCATTCATCACCCCCAACGTAAGGTCAAGCTCAAAGCTACATTGTGCTCCGTAATTACACGTCCCCCGGATTGTTCCGCCGTGTTCCTTCATCACCTGTGATTTTGACAAATACATTTGTGTCTGTTGTTCCGTGTTTGGAGGGTTGATTAGTGTTCCCGGTAGGACCATGCCTATTTAACTGGCGGCCCGGGGGCCAAATCAGGCCTGGGCACGACACCATCGAGGCCCTCAAGTTCAGTTCAACACTCGGGAGGCAAACATTTCTGCAGCAAGTTCCTAAAACTATGAGTCCTCCTGGTCTATAGAGGAACTTGGACCTCTGTAAACACATTGGCAGATCCTTGCATTGACATTTTAACTTTCCGTTTGGGGTCCGAACATCAATCAATCAATCACTCAATGTTTATTTATATAGCCCTAAATCACAAGTGTCTCAAAGGGCTGCACAAGCCACAACGACATCCTTGGTTCAAATCCCACATCAGGGCAAGGAAAAACTCAACCCAATGGGACAATGAGAAACCTTGGAGAGGACCGCAGATGTGGGGACCCCCCTCTTAGGGCGACAGGTGCAATGGACGTCGAGTGGATCTAGCATAATATTGTGAGTGTCCAGTCCATAATGGATCTTACATAATAGTGAGAGTCCAGTCCATAGTTGATCTAACATAATAGTGAGAGTCCAGTCCATAGGGGATCCAACATAATAGTGAGAGTCCAGTCCATAGTGGATCTAACATAATAGTGAGAGTCCAGTCCATAGTTGATCTAACATAATAGTGAGAGTCCAGTCCATAGGGGATCTAACATAATAGTGAGAGTCCAGTCCATAGTGGATCTAACATAATAGTGAGAGTCCAGTCCATAGTTGATCCAACATAATAGTGAGAGTCCAGTCCATAGTGGATCTAACATAATAGTGAGAGTCCAGTCCATAGTTGATCTATCATAATAGTGAGAGTCCAGTCCATAGTTGATCCAACATAATAGTGAGAGTCCAGTCCATATTGGATCTAACATAATAGTGAGAGTCCAGTCCATAGTGGATCTAACATAATAGTGAGGGTCCAGTCCGTAGTTGATCCAACATAATAGTGAGAGTCCAGTCCATAGTGGATCTAACATAATAGTGAGAGTCCAGTCCATAGTTGATCTAACATAATAGTGAGAGTCCAGTCCATAGTTGATCCAACATAATAGTGAGAATCCAGTCCATAGTGGATCTAACATAATAGTGAGAGTCCAGTCCATAGTTGATCTAACATAATAGTGAGAGTCCAGTCCATAGTGGATCTAACATAATAGTGAGAGTCCAGTCCATAGTTGATCTAACATAATAGTGAGAGTCCAGTCCATAGTGGATCTAACATAATAGTGAGAGTCCAGTCCATAGTGGATCTAACATAATAGTGAGAGTCCAGTCCATAGTGGATCTAACATAATAGTGAGAGTCCAGTCCATAGTTGATCTAACATAATAGTGAGAGTCCAGTCCATAGTGGATCTAACATAATAGTGAGAGTCCAGTCCATAATTGATCTAACATAATAGTGAGAGTCCAGTCCATAGTTGATCCAACATAATAGTGAGAGTCCAGTCCATAGTGGATCTAACATAATAGTGAGAGTCCAGTCCATAGTTGATCTAACATAATAGTGAGAGTCCAGTCCATAGTTGATCCAACATAATAGTGAGAGTCCAGTCCATAGTGGATCTAACATAATAGTGAGAGTTCAGTTCATAGTGGGGCCAGCAGAAGACCATCCCAAGCGGAGACAGGTCAGCAACGCAGAGACGTCCCCAACCAAACATTTGATTTACGCCACTTAGTTGTTCCTCAAGGCGCCCCTTTAAGTCCCTTTTAAAGCCCCACTTGTGGACCAAAACGGTAGTGTTTTGCCGGAAGAAGACTAGGAGAACTAGCGCATATAGCATCAAACTGACATGATGTCCACTGTAATATTGGCACAAATATCAAGTCTCTAATGGTTATGCTGATATTAAATAGACACGATCGAGAAATGATCTTGGATTGTACTACAAACATGACGCTACTACCAAGAATGTATCGGGGCGAATGCAGGTCCGAAGCAAAGAAAGGCCGACGGGATATTTTTTTCAAAAGAAATAGTGAGAAAATGCGAACTGTCAAGCTGGTGGCTATGTATTGCTATTCGCTAGTATCCAATAGCTAACATTAGCATCAACATTTTGATTTGAGCATCAAAAGTCACTTGCTAGTTTATCAGGAACAGAGCCAAGGCAGTATCGATCTGAAATTCCTCATCTTTGAGCTCTGCGGGTAAGCTCCGTTTTTTTCATTTGTTGTCTCCTCTGACAAAACTTTTTGTTTCTTTGGTTGTTTTAGAGCAGTAATTGCATGTAGGCGTTCTTCTTCTTTCCGTTTTTTGGCGGCATGTAGGCGTTCGCATCGACGTCCAACTTTTTAACGAATGGGGAAATGTGACGAATGCCGTAAAGCAAGTCAGCACTTTTGTGTTTTTTTGTGTGAAAAAGATACAGACCCCCTAAGGCCACGACATAGGCGTCAATTAACTAGTTGTAAGTCGACACATCGTCCCAAAAGTTATGAACAATTTTTATGAAGGTTGAAAAGTTACTTAGTGCTGATTCAAGTTATTTTTCGTAATATGATTGTCTTGCTGTAGCTTGTTTATTTAAGATGCAGTCCATCGTTACATTAGTGGTGTTCCTCAAGGCTCCGTCTTAGGTCCTCTCTTTGTCATCATTTTGACTATTCAGCTAAAACTCGTAAGACTCATATTTTTGCAGCAGATTCTTAAAAAATACCAAAGTGCTGTTATAGAGAGGATCTTTGACTATTTTATTTTTTATTTTTTTGCAGAACATCCTTAAAAACAGCTGAGCGCTCCTGTAACTCTGACAAAATGGACAATAACCAAATATCCACTGTAGAGGACACTGGTTCCCTGGAATATAGACAAAAAATAATAAAAAGTCTAACCCTCTGGAAACGAACTGTCAAGCTGGTGGCTATGTATTGCTATTCGCAAGTATCCAATAGCTAACATTAGCATTAGCATTTTGATTTGAGTATCGAAAGTCACTTGCTAGTTTAGCAGGAACAGAGCCAAGGCAGTATCGGTCTGAAATTCCTCATCTTTGAGCTCTGCGGGCAAGCTACGTTTTTTTCATTTGTTGTCTCTTCTGACAAAACTTTTCGTTTCTTTGGTTGTTTTGGAGCAGTAATAGCACATAGGCGTTCCTCTTCTTTCCGTTTTTTGGCGGCATGTAGGCGTTCGCAT
The DNA here is from genome assembly GCF_033978685.3 of Nerophis lumbriciformis. Taxonomy (NCBI): domain Eukaryota; kingdom Metazoa; phylum Chordata; class Actinopteri; order Syngnathiformes; family Syngnathidae; genus Nerophis; species Nerophis lumbriciformis. The sequence continues at coordinate 42,561,810 of NC_084554.2, forward strand.
CGACTTCCGACTTTTTAACGAATGGGGGAAATGTGACGAATGCTGTAAAGCAAGTGAGCACTTTTGTGTTTTTTTGTGTGAAAAAGATACAGACCCCCAAGGCCACGACAGAGGCGTCGTTTAACTAGTTGTAAGTCGACACATCGTCCCAAAAGTTATGAAATTTTTTTATGAAGGTTGAAAAGTTACTTAGTGCTGCTTTAAGGTTTTATTCGTAATGTGATTTATGTAACCAAGGTGTTGCTATAGCTTGTTTATTTAAGATGCAGTCCATAGTTACACTAGTGGTGTTCCTCAAGGCTCCGTCTTATGTCCTCTCTTTGTCATCATTTTGACTATTCAGCTAAAACTCGTAAGACTCACATTTTTGCAGCAGATTCTTAAAAAATACCAAAGTGCTGTTATAGAGAGGATCTTTGACTATTTTATTTTTTATTTTTTTGCAGAACATCCTTAAAAACAGCTGAGCCCTCCTGTAACTCTGACAAAATGGACAATAACCAAATATCCACTGTAGAGGACACTGGTTCCCTGGAATATAGACAAAAAATAATAAAAAGTCTAACCCTCTGGAAACGAACTGTCAAGCTGGTGGCTATGTATTGCTATTCGCAAGTATCCAATAGCTAACATTAGCATTAGCATTTTGATTTGAGTATCGAAAGTCACTTGCTAGTTTAGCAGGAACAGA
>NC_084554.2:42567500-42590000 GCF_033978685.3 Nerophis lumbriciformis
TGCAACACGTGCCGAAGTAGTTGGGAAAGGGGATGTTCACCACTGTGTTACATCACCTTTTCTTTTAACAATCCTCAATAAACGATTGGGAACTAAGGAAACTAATTGTTGAAGCTTTGAAAGTGGAATTCTTTCCATTTCTTGTTTTATGTAGAGCTTCAGTCGTTCAACAGTCCGGGGTCTCCGCTGTCGTATTTTACGCTTCATACTGCGCCACATATTTTCGATGTGAGACAGGTCTAGACTGCAGACGGGCCAGGTAAGTACCCGCACTCTTTTTTTACGAAACCACACTGTTGTAACACGTGCTGAATGTGGCTTGGCATTGTCTTGCTGAAATAAGCAGGGACGTCCATGAAAAAGACGGCGCTTAGATGGCAGCATATGTTGTTCCAAAACCTGTATGTACCTTTCAGCATTAATGGTGCCTTCACAGATGTGTAAGTTACCCATGCCTTGGGCACTAATGCACCCCCATACCATCACAGATGCTGGCTTTTGAACTTTGCGTCGATAACAGTCTGGATGGTTCGCTTCCCCTTTGGTCCGGATGACACGATGTCGAATATTTCCAAAAACAATTTGAAATGTGGACTCGTCAGACCACAGAACACTTTTCCACTTTGCATGAGTCCATCTTAGATGATCTCGGGCCCAAAGAAGCCGGCAATTCTGGATGTTGTTGATAAATCGCGTTCGCTTTGCATAGTAGAGCTTTAACTTGCACTTACATATGTAGCGACAAACTGTATTTAGTGACAGTGGTTTTCTGAAGTGTTCCTGAGCCCATGTGGTGATATCCTTTAGAGATTGATGTCGGTTTTTGATACAGTGCCGTCTGAGGGATCGAAGGTCACGGTCATTCAATGTTACGTGGAGTGATTTCTCCAGATTTTCTGAACCTTTTGATGATATTATGGACCGTAGATGTTGAAATCCCTAAATTTCTTGCAATTGCACTTTGAGAAACGTTGTTCTTAAACTGTTTGACTATTTGCTCACGCAGTTGTGGACAAAGGGGTGTACCTGAGCATTTTTTGGGAAGCTGTTTTTATACGCAATCATGGCACCCACCTGTTCCCAATTAGCCTGCACACCATATCAGTATTTATTGCCACTTTTCCCAACTTCTTTGTCACGTGTTGCTGGCATCAAATTCTAATGTTAATGATTATTTGCAAAAAAAAAATGTTTATCAGTTTGAACATCAAATATGTTGTCTTTGTAGCATATTCAATTGAATATGGTTTGAAAATGATTTGCAAATCATTGTATTCCGTTTATATTTACATCTAACACAATTTCCCAACTCATATGGAAACGGGGTTTGTAAAAAGTGGGCCGTACAAAAACAGAGGTCAGGTTTACAAAGAATGGTGCAAACGCTTGCTTCCTTCAATCGTGTTGTGCAGTGCATCCTTGCTTTACTGCCCCCAAGTGGCCAATAGTTTGCTACTGCAAGCTATCTTCCAGTCGGCAGACCTGCTCGTAAAAATAAAGCTCTTGCCTGCATGAATGTCAGCCGTGCAGCTTTGCCCTCTCGGGTGTGCGAGGCCCCGCCGTAGATAATCATTGACTGCCCGCCGCTTGGAGATGTACTTAATTAATTAATCCTTTGCTATCCGCCAACAAGCTGAGGGACAATTGTAGTCCGGGGAGGGTTTTTTTCAGTGTTTTTTTTTTTTTTTAGTACAATTAAAGATGCCCTTCTCTCGCTGCTTCAATCAATGGCAGACGAGGGCGACGAAAGGAAAGTTTGCAACGTTTACGGGAAGGACGGGGAAAAGTTTGGATGCACTTCACGACCTTCTTGAACTTTGGACATTTTTGGACGATTACTTCCTGCTTGTGGGAACTTTCTCATTGGAAGTCTTCAAGTGGAAATGTCCAAATACTTTTGCTCGTAGAGGCACTCAGCCGGAGATGAATGAAGGCAAACAGGAAGCTCCATGTTGATGCGTCTGAATGTGCCAACTGCACGCGTTTCGCAGGCACAAAAAAAGAAATGACATTTTGAAAACTCAAAAGCCGCTGAAAAGCGACGCCGACTTTTTCGCGTGTTTATGGAATCATCACATCCTCTCCATGTGATGCGACGCCTCGCTTTGAACGGCTATTTCTGTGCATGAATAGCTTGTCGCACGAGTGAGGACAAAGGTTGAGGTTTTTTTTCCCTCAAATGATGCTCGAGCTGATTTGAATTAGCTCATTGCAGCTTTCATGTCATGATAGTGATCAGAACTGTGTGACAGCGGAGGCTAACTTCTAGCTTTTAGTTCGCAGTGGTCCATTTTAACCCATACTTGCCAACCTTGAGACCTCCGGTTTCGGGAAGTGGGGCGGGGGCGTGGTTGGGGACGTGGCTAAGAGGGGAGGAGTATACTTACAGCTAGAATTCACCAAGTGAAGTATTTCATATATACAGGTATATATATATATATATATAAGAAATACTTGACTTCCAGTGAATTCTAGCTATATATATATATATATATATATATATAAATAAGAGAAATACTTGAATTTCAGTGTTCATTTACTTACACATATACACACACATAACACTCATCTACTCATTGTTGAGTTAAGGGTTGAATTGTCCATCCTTGTTCTATTCTCTGTCACTATTTTTCTAACCATGCATTCTGCTTCGTCTCCTTGTTGTGTGCGCAGTTGTGCACTGCACTCTCTAAAAGCCTTAGATGTTATTGTCACATATGCATGTACAATAGATGGCAGTATTGTCCTGTTTAAGAGTGTCACAACATTGCTGTTTACGGCAGACGAACTGCTTTACGGTAGACAAAAACGTGACTGCTGTTGTTGTGTGTTGTTACCGCGCTGGGAGGACGTTAATGAAACTGCCTAACAATAAACCCACATAAGAAACCAAGAACTCGCCCTCGATCATTCTACAGTTATAACGTGATTGGGCAGGCATGTTGTTTATATTGTGGGAAAGCGGACGTGAAAACAGGCTGTCGACACGTCACTCAGGTCCGCCTGAATTTCGGGAGATTTTCGGGAGAAAATTTGTCCCGGGAGGTTTTCGGGAGAGGCGCTGAATTTCGGGAGTCTCCCGGAAAATCCGGGAGGGTTGGCAAGTATGTTTTAACCTGAGGTGGGTAAAGTATACCGTATACAATATTCTTATATGATTGGGGAGCTAGCATGTGTTTGTATTTGGTCACAGAATCCTTTAGAGCAGTGGTCCCCAACCCCCGGGCCGCGGCCCGGTACCGGTCCACGGACCGATAGGTACCGGGCCGCACAAGAAAAAAAAAAAAAAAGAAACATTTTTATTTATTTATTTATTTATTTAATTTTTTATTTTTTTTAATTAAATCAACATAAAAACACTATGTATCAATGTATATCAATACAGTCTGCAGGGATACAGTCCGTAAGCACACATGATTGTATTTCTTTAAAAAAAAAATACAAATAAATTAAAAAAAAATCACCCACCCCAGGCCGTGGGACAAATTTTCAAGCGTTGACCGGTCCGCAGCTACAAAAAGGTTGGGGACCACTGCTTTAGAGCAGTGTTTTTCAACCAAAGTCTGGTGTGCCGTGGGAGATTATGTAATTTTACCTATTTGGGTTAAACATATTTTTTGCAAACCAGTAATCATAGTCTGCAAATAATGTGCCATTGTTGAGTGTCTGTACTGTCTGGAGATCAGCAGACTTACCACGTTATACTCGTCCATATCAGTAGGTGGCAGCAGGTAGCTAATTGCTTTGTAGATGTCGGAAACAGCGGGAGGCAGTGTGCAGGTAAAAAGGTATCTAATGCTTAAACCAAAAATAAACAAAAGGTGAGTGCCCCTAAGAAAAGTAATTGAAGCTTAGGGAAGGCTATGCAGAACAAAACTAAAACTGAACTGGCTACAAAGTAAACAAAAACAGAATGCTGGACGACAGCAAAGACTTACTGTGGAGCAAAGACGGCGTCCACAATGTACATCCGAACATGACATGACAATCAACAATGTCCCCACAAAGAAGGATAAAAACAACTGAAATATTCTTGATTGCTAAAACAAAGCAGGTGTGGGGAATAGCGGTCAAGGAAGACATGAAACTGCTATAGGAAAATACCAAAAAAAGAGAAAAAGCCACCAAAATACAAACCCTGTTTCCATATGAGTTGGGAAATTGTGTTAGATGTAAATATAAACGGAATACAATGATTTGCAAATCATTTTCAACCCATATTCAGTTGAATATGCTACAAAGACAACATATTTGATGTTTAAACTGATAAACTTTTTTTTTTTTGCAAATAATCATTAACTGTGCCTCGCCCCTCCACAAGGGAGAGGGGGGCAGAGGAGAACAGAAAAGAAACAGCAGATCAACTGGTCTAAAAAGGGGGTCTATTTAAAGGCTAGAGTATACAAATGAGTTTTAAGATGGGACTTAAATGAGGTAGCATCTATAACTGTTACCGGGAGGGCATAGTACTGGAGCCCGAATAGAAAACGCTCTATAGCCCGCATACTTTTTTTTGGGGCTCTGGGAATCACTAATAAGCCGGAGTTCTTTGAACGCAGATTTCTTGCCGGGACATATGGTACAATACAATCGGCAAGATAGGATGGAGCTAGACCGTGTATTATTTTATACGTAAGTAGTAAAACCTTCAAGTCACATCTTAAGTGCACATCTACATCAACTTCCATGTTTTGGATGGTTGGAAGTGGAATTCTTGCAGGCTAGAGCTCTCTTTAGTGCCGCCCTAGTGGCCCTCTGGAGCTTTTTCAAAAATGTATGAAAATGGAAAAAGATGAGGGGAAAATAAATTGTTTTTTTGTTTTAATATGGTTTCTGTAGGAGGACAAACATGACACAAACCTCCCGAATTGTTATAAAGCACATTGTTTATATTAAACATGCTTCACTGATTCGAGTATTTGGCGAGTGGCGTTTTGTCCTACTAATTTTGGCGGTCCTTGAACTCACCGTAGTTTGTTTACATGTATAACTTTCTCCGACTTTCTAGGACGTGTTGTTTTATGCCACTTCTTTTTTCTGTCTTATTTTGTCCACCAAACTTTTAACGTTGTGCGTGAATGCACAAAGGTGAGCTTTGTTGATGTTATTGACTTGTGTGGAGTGCTAATCAGACATATTTGGTCACTGCGTGACTGCAAGCTAATGGATGCTAACATGCTATTTAGGCTAGCTATATGTACATATTGCATCATTATGCCTAATTTGTAGGTATATTTGAGCTCATTTAGTTTCCTTTAAGTCATCTTAATTCAATGTATATCTCATGACACACTATCTGTATGTAATATGGCTTTTAATTTGCTGCGGCTCCAGACAGTGTTTTTGTATTTTTGGTCCAATATGGCTCTTTCAACATTTTGGGTTGCCGACCCCTGTACTATGTTGACCACGTTATGAAATAGTTGAGCGAAGGTACGTCGTCTGTTAGTTATTTTGTGCATGCGGGGGAGGTGCATGAGAGATGTCAAATATGACACTTTCCCCGTTGGGTGTCATGTGTGGCTCAGCGAGGAGTGGGTGCAAGGCTGCACAGTCTGCACAATGAGCACACTTTTTTTTCATTTTTTTTTTGCAGAGTTCCTCCACCAAGATTAAAATAGAAAACAAATAATAAACAGCATCTATTCGCCAATAAGTACTCCAAACACGAATCCGCATTTTAACTCCCCAGGTTCGGCAAGCCTATGTAAACAAGTTCAGCCGGCGGCATTGAGTAGCCGCTCACGTCAAGGACAAATTAAAGTAGCCGATCATCTGGGTTAGCGGCAGGGATCACCTTCAAATAAACAGCTAATTAATTGTGATCACGAGCGATGATAATGTGCGCCGCACGCTGCATGCTCATCACGCGCTGCCGCGTACGATGAAGGCGAGGAGTGAGCGTTGCTAGTTCGGGGCCAGGTTGGTGGCATCTCTAGTAAAATGCAAAGACCATGAGAAAATGTTTGTATTTTTTATTTTTATTTTTTTCAGTGTACATGAATGAAGGTGTGTGTTGCTGAACCCGACTTGGACATTATCTGGACTGGACCTGGTTTTCAAAAAATCCTTTAAACGAAGCTAATTTCATTTACAACCAGGTCTGGTGAAGATAAGGTCCTTTTTTTTTTTTTTTTTCTTTCTTTTTTTTTTAGATAAGATTAATAAATCTTTTCTTGGATAAAAAAGAAAGTAAAACAATATAAGGATAATTACATTAAAAAAAGAAAAAAAAGTAATTAAATGAAAATGTTAGTGGACCAGCAGCACAAACAATCAAGTGTGCTTCAGGGACTGTGTTGTGTCCCTTGCAGAAGTGTTGTCCATGTTTTGGGAACCAGAATATTGGTAGCAGAAAGAAACAACCCCTTTTGTGTGAGTGGGTGTGTATGAGTGTGAATGGGGGAGGCAGGGTTTTTTTGGGGGTTGATGCACTAGTTGAAAGTGTATCGTGTGTTTTTTGTCTATGTTGATTTAATAAAAAATAAAAAATAAAATAAAAATAAAAAGACCATGAGAAAGTCATTAATAATAACGAGTTCTGTGTGACATTTCGGAACGCATGAGAACGTGGGAAGGAACACAACCAATGTTGTAAGGAGCAAAGTGCTGAGCCAGCATTAATAGTTCTTAGACTGACCATATGTCCTGTTTTGCGGGGCTGTCCGGGCGGAGTTTCTTAAATGCCTCAAATGTACGGCATTTTGAGTTAGGGTTGCGTGTATTTTCAATGTACGTCCAGGGTTAAGAAGGGGTTAAAAACAAAACAAATGTTGAAGGTGTGCACAGCAGCATTCGTGAGGGAGGGGCAGAGACAGAGACAGAGAGAGAGAGTTATGATAAACGCAAGGCTCTGCTTTTTATCCATAGATTTATCAGATTTAATTTTTTATTATCTATAGCAGGGGTGTCAAAAGTGTGCCCCGGAGGCCATTTGCGGCCCACAGCTAATGTTTTAAAGGCCCACGGCACATTCTAAAAATACTATTAAAATAAACAAAAACATAACAAAAGTGAAATAAAAAAGCTTAAAGGTGAAATGTCATTTAGATTAATTAAAACAAAGCTGTTTTTTTTTTTTCTTTCAAACTGTCATTGCTCAAAACATAATATTGAATCAAAATCAATGTTATTATGAATTATTGACCTATCCAAGGTTCCGATTACGTCACATCAAATATTCCAATTTGAAAAATATTTTTGGTGGAAGATTTTGCATATTTTGTGTGTTTGCCATAAACAAAACATAGTTTTGTTTGACAAAAAAGGGCGTAAAGCAAACAAACAAAAAAACAACATAAAAAAAAGTAAAACATTTTGAAATGAGGGATATATCTGAAGTTGATGTAGACTCCAGAGATTTAAGCGTTAAATATAAAATGTATGTATGCCCTGGCACACCATTATCATCATTTCATGACCGAAACAAAACACTTTTTACGCTTTTATACTGAAATAAATACACCTACAACTTATTAAATAAAAACATTTAAAAAACTATGTAAAGTTCAGATCCATGAAGGAAAGAAGAAAGTGAATGAATGTTTATAACTGAATACATTTACATATGTATACACATTTTTTTTTACATTTTTTTTTTTAATGAATTAAGTAACGTTTATGACAACATTTTCCAAAACACAATATAGAATGTGAGATATAACAGGATAATGCATACGTTTATCATTTGTTTTCAAAACGCTTACAAAAAAGTGGGACCCCAAAAATTTACTGTGGGACCCCATTTTGAAAATTCCTAGCGCCAACACTGCTGTCAACAGAAGAGAAAAATTGCTTTATTTAAATAAATATATTATTTAAAAAGCAAGTTTGAGTATCATTTGCAAATGTTCACCTAGTCCCGGCCTTGGGACGCATATATGTGTCCTCTTTTTGGGATTTCAGAATATGGTCAGCCTAATAGTACTGATGACCTCATTGTTAATAACAGTGAAAAAGCACACATGGGTTTCACAGCAACAAGCTGGATAACATTTTATAGCGTGTAGAGGTAGATAAAGCAGCTGTGTGTTAATCACTCATAAATTGTTTTAATTTGCACACTTCTCTGCTTTGACTTTTTTAAATAATCATTAAATTATAATTTAATGGCAGCAACACGTTGCTAAAAAATTAGCAATGGGGCATTTTTACCACTGTTACATGGCCTTTCCTTTTAACAACACTCAGTAAACGTTTAGGAACTGAGGAGACCAATTTTTGAAGCTTTTCAGGTGGAATTTCTTCCCATTCTTGCTTGATGTACAGCTTAAGTTGTTCAACAGTCTCTGTTGTGGTATTTTAGGCTTCATAATGCGCCACACATTTTCAAAGGGACACAGGTCTGGACTACAGACAGGCCAGTCTAGTACCTGCACTCTTTTGCTATGAAGCCACGCTGTGGCTTGGGCATTTTCTTGCTGAAATAAGCAGGGGCGTCCATGATAACGTTGCTTGGATGGCAACGTGTGTTGCTCCAAAACGTGTATGTATATTTCAGCAAAAATGGTGCCTTCACATATGTGTAAGATGCTGGCTTTTGAACTTTGCGCCTATAACAATCCGAACAGTTCTCTTCCTCTTTGTTGCGGAGGACACGACGTCCACAGTTTCCAAAAACAATTTGAAATGTGGACTCGTCAGACCACAGAACACTTTTCCACTTTGCATCAGTCCATCTTAGATGAGCTCGGGCCCAGCGAAGCCGGCGGCGTTTCTGGGTGTTGTTGATAAATGGTTTTCGCTTTGCATAGTAGAGTTTTAACTTGCACTTACAGATGTAGCGACAAACTGTAGTTACTGACAGTGGTTTTCTGAAGTGTTCCTGAGTGATATCCTTTACACACTGATGTTGGTTTTTGATGCAGTACCGCCTGAGGGCTCGAAAGTCACGGGCAATTAATGTTACGCGCAGTGATTTCTCCAGATTCGCTGAACCTTTTGATGATATTACAGATCTTTGATGGTGAAATCCCTAAATTCCTTGCAATAGCTCGTTGAGAAATGTTGTTATTAAACTGTTGGACATTTTGCTCACGCATTTGTTCACAAAGTGGTGACCCTCGCCCCATCCTTGTTTGTGAATGACTGAGCATTTCATGGAAGCTGCTTTTATACCCAATCATGGCACCCACCTGTTCCCAATTAGCCTGTTCCAAATAAGTGTTTGATGAGCATTCCTCAACGTTCTCAGTCTTTTTTGCCACGTGTGCAAGCTTTTTTGAAACATGTTGCAGGCATCAAATTCCAAATGAGCTAATATTTGCAACAACAAAAAAAAGGTTCTAGTTCGAAGGTTAAGTATCTTGTCTTTGCAGTCTATTCAATTGAATATACGTTGAAAAGGATTTGCAAATCATTGTATTCTGTTTTTATTTACCATTTACACAACGTGCCAACTTCACTGGTTTTGGGGTTTGTAGTATACCTATTGAAGTATTTGATTTGAAACACAGCCTTGTTACTTTAAATTCCGTGACTGCACTTCTGTGGTGTTTATTTTAAAAATGTCAATATTTCTTTAACTTAAATGAAAACCCCGATGGTTATTTGCTTTTGTAGAGCAAGGCCAAGGTGATAATGGTGTTGAATTGAATCAGAAGCATTAATAATAGGTCCACGTTTAAAAATACATTTGCAAGCTGTCAAGTGCATGGTGAAGCACTAGGTGGTGCTATAACCTGTAAGCCTGCACGTCAACCAATCAGAAGCTGTTGTGTAAAAGTTAATGAAAGACCAAAGGATGTCATAAAACATGCATGTTGTAATGTTAATAAACATGTTTCCTGTAGTTTGTTTGTTTGTTTAACATGGACTTTTTCGTCCAAAAACTCTTATTTGTGCAGCCGGAGACCTGGAGCACGCAGCGGCAGAACTTAAGATGAATATTTTAATATTTGTGATCATTATTTTAATGAGTTGGAACGCCATGTTGACTTTCTAAGGATCTTAATGAGCTCATTTTCATATTTTCCTTCTCGCGGAAAACAACACTAGGGCAGCCATTATGGTATTTATTAACGTATAATTGCATTCCCCGAGCCCGTCCTTAAATAAGGGTCCACCACATTTCCATACGGGAGTGCCAGCCGTGAGATTGCGTCCCGGTGTTGAGTCATCACACGTCAAAGTCTTAACGGCTCGCACATTGAAATGAGTTTAATCCCCAGCGCTTTTCCAAATGGAAATTTAGTGGTGAAAAAAAAAAAACAACAACAAAAAATGGTGCGGCCGTCCGCACTTTAGCGTCTCCGCTCATTGACATGTTGACCATAAAGGGTCAGCCGGCGGCCTCGTAAAGCAAACACATAAAGGGACCCACGCGCCTTCACTAGCCCCTTTGGGCCGGCCATCAAATAAACATGGCGTGATCCCGGGAGCGCACGTGCATATGCATGCGTGCACGCGTGCAAGTGACTTTAATTATTACCGAAAGTTGTGACTAGGACGCTCCCGGAGGAACCTTATCTCCCTGTGATAACGTTATTACACGTCATTAACGCGGACGTGTGCGTGTTAACATGTGGATTTAATTGTCTCAGTGCACATTCAGTTTGCAGCATTACGGTGCAGAAAGGTCTGAATACATCACTTGATTAAAGGGGAACATTATCACAATTTCAGAAGGGTTAAAACCATTAAAAATCAGTTCCCAGTGGCTTATTTTTTTATTTTTATTATTTTTTTATTTTTTTATTTTTTTTCTTAGTTTTTTTAAAAATTTTACCCATCACACAATATCTTTAAAAAAAGCTTCAAAGTGCCTGATTTTAACCATCATTATATACACCCGTCCATTTTTCTGTGACGTCACATAGTGATACCAACACAAACAAACATGGCGCATAGAACAGCAAGCTATAGCGACATTAGCTCGGATTCAGTCTCGGATTTCAGCGGTTTAAGCGATTCAACAGATTACGAATGTATTGAAACGGATGGTTGTAGTGTGGAGGCAGGTAGCGAAAACGAAATTGAAGAAGAAACTGAAGCTATTGAGCCATATCGGTTTGAACCGTATGCAAGCGAAACCGACGAAAACGACACGACAGCCAGCGACACGGGAGAAAACGAGGAGGAATTCGGCGATCGCCTTCTAACCAACGATTGGTATGTGTTTGTTTGGCATTAAAGGAAACTAACAACTATGAACTAGGTTTACAGCATATGAAATACATTTGGCAACAACATGCACTTTGAGAGTGCAGACAGCCCAATTTTCATCAATTAATATATTCTGTAGACATACCCTCATCCGCGCTCTTTTCCTGAAAGCTGATCTGTCCAATTTTGGAGTTGATGTCAGCAGGCCAGGGAAGCTAGGGTCGATATTTTTCTCTTGATCATCTTCGGTGGCATAAGGGACGGTGTGAGCCAAGACATCCAGGGGGTTTAGCTCGCTCAACTGCGTGAACAAACTGCCGCCATCGCTTGCCGTGCTACCGAGGTCCTTTGTCCCTGAATTGCTCACACACTCCGGCATAGCTTTTGTCGGTAAAGTGTGCGGAACAAACGTCCAATTTCTTGCCACTTTCGCATCTTTGGGCCACTGGTGCAACTTGAATCCGTCCCTGTTCGTGTTGTTACACCCTCCGACAACACACCGACAAGGCATGATGTCTCCAAGGTACGGAAAACAGTCGAAAAAACGGAAAATAACAGAGCTGATTTGATTCGGTGTTTGAGAAAATGGCGGATTGCTTCCCGATGTGACGTCACGTTGTGACGTCATTGCTCCAAGAGCGAATAATAGAAAGGCGTTTAATTCGCCAAAATTCACCCATTTAGAGTTCAGAAATCGGTTAAAAAAATAGATGGTCTTTTTTCTGCAACATCAAGGTATATATTGACGCTTACATAGGTCTGATGGTAATCTTCCCCTTTAAGGAAGAATGCGGTAGAATACACAATAATGGCACGGATTACCCCCTCAAAGCTCCTTCAGTTCTATACGATCCAACACATAAATGTGCAATACCCAGCAATATGTTTTGGAGGAGAAAAGATGAGGCCTTTAATCCCAGGAACACCACACCTACAGTCAAGAATGATGGTGGTAGTATTATGCCCTGGGCCTGTTTTGCTGCCAATGGAACTGGTGCTCTAAATGGGACAATGAAAAAGGGAGGATTACCTCCATATTCTTCAGGACAAGCTAAAATCATCAGCCCGGAGGTTGGGTCTTGGGCACAGTTGGGTGTTCCAACAGGACAATGACCCCAAACTAGAGATGTCCGATAATGGCTTTTTTGCCAATATCCGATATTCCGATATTGTCCAACTCTTAATTACCGATTCCGATATCAACCGATACCGATGTATACAGTCGTGGAATTAACACATTATTATGCCTAATTTTGTTGTGATGCCCCGCTGGATGCATTAAACAATGTAACAAAGTTTTCCAAAATAAATCAACTCAAGTTATGGAAAAAAATGCCAACATAGCACTGCCATATTTATTATTGAAGTCACAAAGTGCATTATTTTTTTTTTAAGGAATTTAGGGATTTCACCATCTACGGTCCGTAATATCATCAAAAGGTTCAGAGAATCTGGAGAAATCACTGTACGTAAGCGATGATATTACGGACCTTCGATCCCTCAGGCGGTACTGCATTAAAAAGCGACATCAGTGTGTAAAGGATATCACCACATGGGCTCAGGAAAACTTCAGAAACCCACTGTCAGTAACGACAGTTGCCACTACATATGTAAGTGGAAGTTAAAACTCTACTATGGAAAGCGAAAGCCATTCATCAACAACACCCAGAAACGCCCCCGGCTTCGCTGGGCCTGAGCTCATCTAAGATGGACTGATGCAAAGTGGAAAAGTCTTCTGTGGTCAAATTGTTTTTGGAAACTGTGGACGTCGTGTCCTCCGGACCAACGAGGAAAAGAGCCATCCGGATTGTTATACACGCAAAGTTGAAAAGCCAGCATCTGTGATGGTATGAGGGTGTATTAGTGCCCAAGGCATGGGTAACTTACACATCTGTGAACACACCATTAATGCTGAAAGGTACATACAGGTTTTGGAGCAACATATGTTGCCATCTTAGCAACGTTATCATGGACGCCCCTGCTTATTTCAGCAAGACAATGCCAAGCCACGTGTTACAACAGCGTGGCTTCATGGTAAAAGAGTGTGGGTACTAGACTGGCCTGCCTGTAGTCCAGACCTGTCTACCATTGAAAATGTGTGGCGCAATATGAAACCTTAAATACCACAACGGAGACCCCCAGACTGTTGAACAACTTAAGCTGTACATCAAGCAAGAATGGGAAAGAATTCCACCTGAAAAACTTCAAAAATCGGTCACCTCATTTTCCAAATGTTTACTGAGTGTTGTTAAAAGGAAAGGCCATGTAACACAGTGGTAAAAATGCCCCTGTGCCAACTTTTTTGCAATGTGTTGCTGCCATTAAATTCTAACTTAATGATTATTTGCAAAAAAAGAAAAATATGTTTCTCAGTTTGAACATTAAATATCTTGTCTTTGCAGTCTATTTAATTGAATATAAATTGAAAAGGATTTGCAAATTATTGTATTCTGTTTTTATTTACGAATTACACGACGTGCCAACTTCACTGGTTTTGGGTTTTGTAGATTAAGACTACTTTTACCTTTGTTGAAGTCTGAGAAGTCTGCGATGAGCGTAGAGAGAGAATAGGAGGTAAGAACCATGCAGACGCCACTTAAGTACTTTGTACTTTGTTCTTTCTTTTTTAAATGCAATAGTGTTTCTCGCATTCTTGATCAAAATGCCCGCACTCGCAACTTTCATTGGCCCCATGGTAGATTATTTTGCAAAAGAAAAAACACAGAGACCGAGTCACCAATGCTTGAGATTCTTAGTCCGGGTACTCGATTCCGCCGAAGTTTGTTACATGCGACGTTTGCCGAGATTTTTCATGAACATCAGAGCAACATTTTCAAATAAAAAGCAAATTATACAAAAAGTGTGGCAAACAAACAGTGAGGTGTCACTGTGGCCGCACGGTGACACGTCAGGCTTTGTTGTGGAGGCCAGTAATTCAATATAAGGCAGCGCTGCGTGATTGACGAGTAACCCTTTTCTCCTTGATATCGTGGCCTAATTAATGGCAGACATAATTAACCCATTTCATCGGACACAAAGTGCAAGACAGCAGCTCCATTACGCCGATGATAACTCAAGTGTCCTTCCTTTCATCTGCGCCCTTAATGCCGTAAAATAGCACCGCTGATTGTCCAATTTACAAGAGTGCTCTTGGACCTCGGGCGGAGGGGGGGGTACGGCGCAATCAGCGAAAACTTCACTTTTCGGCAGCAGAGTTAAGGCGTTCGGATGGCGGATCTTGATATCTGATCACACTTCACGGGGGGAAAGTGGACTTCATGCAGTGGCGAATGAGATTGTTCCGTAGGTCAATATCAAGTCATTCAAAATGGTGTCAGGATTGCTTAACCAAATCCTATACAATGAGGATAATGCTCGGATTTGATTGACAGATGCAATTTGTTCTCCACCTGAGAGGCGAGCCCTGGGGGGTCCAAACCTTTTGAGTTGGGCAGCCTAATTGGGCTAAAAAAAAAAAAATTGGCCGGGGTTCGAAAGCCGACTATATGTGTGTGTATATATATATATATATATATATATATATATATATATATATATATATATATATATATATATATATATATATATATGTATATATGTATGTATATATATAGTATATATACATATATATATATATAGTATATATATATATATATATATATATATATATGTATATATGTATGTATATATATAGTATATATACATATATATATATATAGTATATATATATATATATATATATATATATATATATATATATATATATATGTATACAGTATATATGTGTATATGTATAAGTATATATATATGTATGTGTATATGTATGTATGTAAGTATGTGTATATGTATGTATATATATGTGTATATGTATATATATATATATATTAGAGATGCGCGGATAGGCAATTTATTTCATCCGCAACCGCGTCAGAAAGTCGTCAACCATCCGCCATCCACCCGATGTAACGTTTGATCAGAACTGCACCCGCCCGCCATCCGCCCGTTGTTATATATCTAATATTAATAAAAAAAAAAAAAAAGGGTGAAAACTACGCGAATTGCACCTTGTGCAGACAAGATTTTTCGATCGGACACGGAGGAATTAGCGATGTAAAAGACCACGTTGGGACAAAATAACACAAGTCTAATGCCGTTGCTAGCGATACAAGTGGAAAACTTTCAACGTTTTTCGTCGCCCAAACAGATTCTTTGGATGTGATAAATGCCGAAGTTTTATTTACGGAGGCAATAATTGAGCATGGACTTCCAATCGCACTGGCTGATCACATGGGACAGTTAATAATGTAATGCAACCTTTAAAAATCATTACGCGGTGATCGCGATCCCAAAAATAAACTTTTCTTGCATGATAATGTCCAGAAAAATTTGATTTATATTACTATAGAGTCCTTTTAACGAATTAGTTTGATGGTTTATCACAAACCTTAAATGAAAGAAGTCCTTTGTTCTCCTGCACCATGGCCTTGCTTCGTGTTTGGTGCGCGTGTCGGCTGTATTTCACAGCACGACATACTGTTAAAAGTGTTTATACTATTTATACTTTCAATTAACAAATTGAAGTCTTGTGAAAGGTTGACAGGATAACTGGCATTAACTGTCAAAATAATTTCAAACTATTGAAGTTAGCTTACAGAATAAACATGTCAATCAACCCATATGATTTTTGCTGTAATATTTTTGTTTTGAAAAGTCACTGTGACTGATAGAAAAGTGATGGTTTTAGCAACATTTTAACCTGTCTGAATGCTAATAATCATTTTGCGTCGGGGGGCGAAGCCCTGAACCCTCCACCAGGACTTTGTCCTGGACCTACCGGGGCCTGCGGCCCTTGGACCCTGGCTACTAGGTTTTTCTGATTTAAAAGTTGGCAGGTATGGTGAAGTAATAAAGCTTTTGCCTGTTAAAGAAAGGAGACTGATCCAATGGAGCACAGACTTGCGCGTGCCACGCTGTCACGACCCAGACGCACACCAGTGCGCAATCATATGGGAGCCACGCTGAGCCCACCTCCAAGCGCGTCTCGCTGCCGGCGACGGCCAGGTATGGGCCCACGCTCCAGCGCCATCCATTTTCAGGGCTAGTTGATTCGGCAGGTGGGTTGTTACACACTCCTTAGCGGGTTCCGACTTCCATGGCCACCGTCCTGCTCTCTATATCAACCAGGGTGAGCCCCACCCCTTTCGTGAGCGCACTGCGCGCGGAGTGACCCCCGTTACGCGCCCCCGGCAACAGGGGTGGCAAGCAGGTAAGCTGCGCGGGCGGAGCGCGCGGAGTGACCCATGTTACGAGCCCCCGGCCACGGGGGTGGCGGGCAGGTAAGCTGCTTACCTGCTGCGCGTGACGCCGGCCGCGGCGAAAGCGGATGAGGCGGGGTGTCGGTGCGGTGGGCGCGGTAGTGACCCTGGACGTGCGTCGGGCCCTTCTCGCGGATCGCCTCAGCTACGGCTCCCGGTGGGGCCCTCTCGGGGGAAGGGGCCTCGGTCCAGGACCCCGGCGAGGCGTCCCTTCTCCGCTCCGTAAAAGTGTCCATCTCTTTTCTTTTTTTTTCTTCTGTTGTGGCATATGCAGCAGGTGCCTTCTCGTTTTTCGTATGTGGGTAACAACATTTAACTATGTATATATATTTCCCAATTGGTTTAACTGCCACCCGCAAAAAAAAAAAAAAAAAAAATCTAATTAATCCGCCCGACCCGACCCGCGAGCGGATAAAATCTTTTTTTTTTTTATTTCATCCGCCCGATCCGCGGATAATCCGCGGACTCCGCGGTTGTGTCCGCAAACCGCGCATCTCTAATATATATATATGTGTATATGTATATATATGTGTATATGTATATATATATATGTGTATATGCAGTGTTGGGTTAGTTACTGAAAACCAGTAACTAGTTACAGTTACTAGTTACTTTATTTCAAAAGTAACTCAGTTACTAACTCAGTTACTTACACCAAAAAGTAATGCGTTACTGTGAAAAGTAACTATTTAGTTACTTCTTTTTTTCTTTTTTTTTTTTTTAAAGCTCCCATTAATGCCCTTTTTGCCTTCATTTCAGTACTGTTATTGCACTGGAGAATAATACAATCTGTTGATCAACTTGACATACATTTTTATTTTCCTTTTAACATAATTAATGAAAAACAGTGCAACATAAAAAGGCATTCCTCCTTTCTTTAAATTTGGACCAATGACCATGAATAAAAAACAAGTTAAAGTGCAACATAAGAAGGCACATCATCTTCCTTGAAACATAAAGCCTGACATCTGGAGTGATGCTGCTGTCTTCCACACTTGGAGCCATGGATTGTAGAATACTTGTTTTCAGTGGCAGGATCATTGACACAGATGGTGAAGTTTCAGTGCTCAGTAGAGATGGAACAATTTTGAGGGGTTTAAGCACCTGGAGGACCTCACCTGCCACTCTCACATCATCATCAGACAGGGTGACATTTGTCTTCAGGGTGTTGTGGGTCAATGCAGAGTATATAGCTGCCTGCTGCTCCAACATATCATAAGTGGAGTTCCACCTCGTTGGGACATCATGTATGAGCAGGCAGCTTTAGCATTTCTTGCTTTGTCTTAAGCACATGAGCAGCTGTTGTGCTTGGGTGGAAGTAAGAAACCTTCCTGATCCTCCCAAAGAGGCGCTCCATCCTATTGACTGAGATTCCCTTCTGTGATGCCAAATTCACTACATGTGCAAAGCACCTATCTATCTGTGGTCCCAGTCCTGCCTCATTCTCTGTAATTATTTGATTTTTGGCATTATCATGTGTGACTGGGATATCTTTATCTTCCAGTCCTCCACTGCTTGTGTCAGTACCTGCGCAAGGTGACTCTCGTAGAGGGGGCGTGTCTTCCCATCTCCCAGTCTGCTGTGATGAAGTGAGCGCTTATAGTTCCGTTGGACGTCCACCCGTCTGTCATGAGCGCAACAGATGATGCTCGGGATAGTTCATCCACAACTTTTTTCTTCTCCTGCTCATAAAGATCTGGCACAATCTTATTGCTGAAGTGGGTGCGCGACGGAATGTCGTAACGTGGTTCAAGCACGTTCAGCATGTGTTTAAAACCCTCGTTTTGCACAACCGAGTCTGCACTTATAAACACACCGATTCAATGGCGGGGGCGTTCAAGCTCCTCCGTTACTCCGCTCGCCATGACCACGCTGTGTGTGGACTGAACTAGGGCTGAAACGACGCGTCGACGTCATCGGTTACGTAAATACGTCGAGGACGTTTTTGTTCGTCGACGCGTCGCATATTTACGTCACACTACCGTCATGGCGGAGCGCAAAGCAGACGATGCGAGCGGTGCGAGCGAGGGGAAAAAAGCACGCCAAAAGTCGTCAAAAGTGTGGGAGTATTTCAATAAACGGCCTAAGAAGAAACGCTACTTTTACTCCGCTACTTTTATCTACATTCAGCTCGCTACTCGCTACTAATTTTTATTGATCTGTTAATGCACGCTTTGTTTGTTTTGGTCTGTCAGACAGACCTTCAAAGTGCTTGCCTTACTGGTGACGTTTCACTTCGTTCCACCAATCAGATGCAGTCACTGGTGACGTTGGACCAATCAAACAGAGCCAGGGGTCACATGACCTGACTGGCTCCGAGCTAACTTCGGGTGTTACCATTTAGTGGTCAATTGTACGGAATATGCACTGTACTGTGCAATCTACTAATAAAAGTTCCAATCAATCAATCAAAAGTGTGAAGGAAAAAAGACCCTTTTTTATTTCAACCGTAAAGACTGACTGCACAGTTCCTGTCTTCACAATAAAAGTCCCGCTCCATCGCGCCTGCGCTTTCAAAATAAGAGTCTCCGAAAGCCAGCGCAAACAAGCTAGCAAGCTACGGAGTTTGCCGCCAATGTATTTCTTGTAAAGGGTATAAAAACGAATATGGAAGGTGGACAAATAAGATGCCAAATAACAACCACTTTCATGTGGTATTAGACAGAAAGGAGGAACTTTTTTTCTCCTCCATTTGAAAACGTGGACGTTACCAGCACTACTTCCTGATTACAATCAATGCAAGTCATCAGAATCAGGTAATACACCAACTTATATTCTTGTCAGAATCAGAATCAGAATCAGCTTTATTGTCATTACGCAAGGTAACGAGATTGAGGCCATTCCATACAGTGCGATGTGTGCATGCTAGAAAAACAATGTGCAAATATATAAAAATTTAAAAAATGTAGAAGTGCAATGAATATGGTGTGAAATGAATATATACATGAAAAAACAAAACAAAAACAGGGTGGTTGGTGGAATGGGTTATTGCACCGAAGAGAAGGCAGTTATGAGGGACAATGGGGCAGTCCGTTCAGGATGGTTATGGCCCTGGGGAAGAAGCTGTTCTTTAGCCTGTTTGTTTTGGTTTTAATGCACCTGTAGCGCTTCCCAGAGGGCAGCAGGTGGAACAGGTCAGAGCCAGGGTGGGTGCTGTCTTTGATGATGGCACTGGCTCTGTTGAGGCAGCGGGAGGTGTAGATGTCCGTCAGAGAGGGGAGAGGGCGGCCGATGATCTTCTGAGCCGTCTTGACCACTCTTTGCAGCCTCTCCCTGTCTGCTGCAGTGCAGCTGCCGTATCATACCGTAATACAGTAGGTCAGCAGGCTCTCGATGGACGAGCGGTAGAAGGTCAGCAGCAGGTCAGGCTTCAGGTTGTACTTCCCGAGGACTCTAAGGAAGTGTAGTCGCTGCTGAGCCTTCTTGATGATTGATGTGGTGTTGACTGTCCAGGAGAAGTCATTAGAGATGTGGACTCCAAGGTACCTGATGGTGTGGGCCCTCTCTACACGCTCGCCGTTGATGTAGAGGGGGGCAGGATCGGTGCTGCTCCTCCTGAAGTCGACGATGATCTCTCTGGTCTTGCTGGTGTTGAGAGCGAGGTTGTTCTCCGAAGACCAGGCCGTCAGCTTCAGGACCTCCTCTCTGTAGGCAGCCTCGTCACCCCTGGAGATGAGCCCGACCACTGTGGTATCGTCGGCAAACTTGACGGTAAGGTTGTCACTGTGGGCCGGACTGCAGTCATGGGTGTAAAGGCAGTAGAGGAGGGGGCTCAGCACACAGCCCTGTGGGGAGCCGATGCTCAGCGTGCGGGGGGATGAGAGGTGCGGGCCAAGTCTCACATTCTGGGGTCGGTCCGTTAGGAAGTCCCTTATCCAGGCATTTGTGAGAGGGGGGAGGCCAAGAGTGTCCAGTTTATTGCAGAGTCTGTCCGGGATTATTGTATTGAAGGCAGAGCTATAGTCCACAGAGAGCATCCGGACGTAGCTCTGCTGCTGCTCCAGGTGGTTCAGAGCAGAGTGGAGAGCAACAGCGATGGCGTCCTCTGTGGACCTGTTCGCCTGGTATGCGAACTGGTGGGGGTCAAGTCTGGAGGGATATGGTCCTTGATGTGCTGGAGAACAAGTCGCTCGAAGCACTTCATGATTACCGGAGTGAGGGCCACTGGTCGGTAATCATTCAGGCTGGTGATGGGAGACTTCTTCGGCACCGGGATTATTGTAGATGACTTCAGGCAGGATGGGATGACTGCCTGAGCCAGGGAGAGGTTGAAGATCCTGGTGAGGGGGGGAGCGAGCTGGTGGGCGCACGTCCTGAGCACCTTTCCAGGTACTCCGCCTGGTCCGGTAGCCTTCCTGGGGTTCACAGCCAGGAGCACTCGTCTGACACTGTGCTCCTGTACAGTGAGTGGAGTGGCGCCGGAGCCCGGTGGGGGCGGGGGCAGGGCTGGAGCAGATGAGTGTCGCTGGGGGGTTTCGAAACGGGCAAAGAAACAGTTAAGCTCCTCTGCCAGTGTCGCACTCTGATCCGCAGTTGTCATATTGCAGCCTCTGAAGTTCGTGATGTCATGAATGCCCCGCCACACCTCCCGTGAGTTTTTGCTGGACAGATGGGACTCTATGCACCTCCTGTGGTCCGCCTTTGCTTTTTTAATCCCTCTCTTCAGGTCGGCTCTAGCAACACTGTACAGTGCCCTGTCCCCTGACCTGAAGGCTGCGTCGCGGGCCCTGAGGAGTGTGCAGACCTGGCTGGTCATCCAGGGTTTCTTGTTGGGGTAAACCCGGATGGTTTTTTCCACAGTCACATTCCCGATGCAGAACTTTATGTAGTCCAGCACCGTTCCTGTGGCTGTCTCCAGCTCCTGTTGTTGGAAGAGGTCCCAGTCTGTGTGTTGGAAGCAGTCCTGAAGTATGGGGAGTGCATCGTCAGGCCAGGTCATAACAGTCTTTGTGATAGGCCTGGCCTGGCGTCTGATGGGGGTGTAGGTAGGAGAGAGCAGGAGGGAAAGATGGTCTGACTGTCCAAGCTGGGGGAGGGGTGTAGCTCTGTACGCGTGCTTTATGTTGGTATACACGTGGTCCAGGGTGTTCTTTCCCCTTGTAGAACACTTCACGTGCTGGTAGAACTTAGGGAGTACAGTCTTCAGATTGGCCTTATTAAAATCCCCTGCTATGATATGAACACCGTCGGGGTGGGCCCGCTGCTGTTCGTTGACGGTGTTCAGCGTCCGGTGGAATATACACAGCCGTGATGATAACAACAGACAGCTCTCTCGGGAGAAAAAAAGGCCGACATCTAACAGACATGTACTCCACGTCCGGGCAACAGTGCTGTTCAGTGATTGTCCCGTTGTTGCACCAGTTCTCATGCACGTAGATACAGAGCCCCCCTCCTTTGCTTTTACCGGAGTCCTTAGCTCTGTCCCGGCGGAGCAGAGTGCGTCCGGCTAGCTGCATGCTAGCATCGGGTATTTCCGGGTGAAGCCAGGTTTCGGTGATAATCATAACACCACAGTCCCGAACATAGCGGTTTCCAGCAAGTTGTAACTCCAGGTCGTCCATCTTCTGTACAAGGGATCTGGCATTAGAGAGGAACAGGCTCGGTAGCGGTGGCTTGTGGGGTTGTTTCCTAAGCCTGAGCAAGACGCCGGACCTGCGGCCACGCTTCTGCTTCCTCTCCCTCCTCCGTCTGCGCCGTCTCCCAGACCCGACAACAAACCACGGAGAGCCCTGTGCTCTCGTTATGTCATCTGGGATGTTGTGCTCGTGGTGAAAGTCGCTCGAAACAGATATCTGGTGCGAGTTACCGATATCCAAGAGTGACTGGCGGGTGTACCGGGTGTTTGCAGTACAGGTGGTGCACAAAAGGAAAAAAAACATGAAGAAAAGAAGGAAGAAAGAGCACTGAAATGGAGAGCCGTAAGCCGCTGCGTCTGTGCGCGCCGCCATCTTGGGAAAAAAAAAATAAAATAAAATAAATCTTCATGAAAGAAAGGAATCTATATGTTAAACATGCATGTATAATTATTAAAACACCTTTAACATGTAAACAAAAACGGCAAAATAAATAAATATAAATTATA
>NC_084554.2:42595000-42657500 GCF_033978685.3 Nerophis lumbriciformis
CGTCCATGATAACGTTGCTTGGATGGCAACATATGTTGCTCCAAAACCTGTATGTACCTCTCAGCATTAATGGTGCCTTCACAGATGTGTAAGTTACCCATGCCTTGGGCACTTATACACCCCCATACCATCACAGATGCTGGCTTTTGAACTTTGCGCCTATAACAATCCGGATGGTTCTTTTCCTCTTTGTCCCGGACGACACGACATCCACAGTTTCCAAAACCAATTTGAAATGTGGACTCGTCAGACCACAGAACACTTTTCCACTTTGCGTCAGTCCATTTTAGATGAGCTCGGGCCCAGTGAAGCCGGCGGCGTTTCTGGGTGTTGTTGATAAATGGTTTTCGCTTTGCATAGTAGAGTTTTAACTTCCACTTACAGATGTAGCCACAAACTGTAGTTACTGACAGTGGTTTTTTGAAGTGTTCCTGAGCCCATGTGGTGATATCCTTTACACACTGATGTCACTTTTTGATGCAGCACCGCCTAAGGGATCCAAGGTCACGGGCATTCAATGTTACGCGCAGTGATTTCTCCAGATTCTCTGAACCTTTTGATGATATTACGGACCGTAGATGTTGAAAACCCCTAATTTCTTGCAATAGCTTGTTGAGAAATGTTGTTCCTAAACTGTTCGACAATGTGCTCACACATTTGTACACAAAGTGACCCTCGCCCCATACTTGTTTATGACTGAGCTTCTGCCATCCAAGTCACTGCCGTTGTGTCCTTGGGTAAGACACTTTACCCACCTGCTCCCAGTGCCACCCACACTGGTTTAAATGTAGCTTAGATATTGGGTTTTCACTATGTAAAGCGCTTTGAGTCACTAGAGAAAAGCGCTATATAAATATAATTTGTTTCGTAATTCGTATATGCATCCAACTTTGTGGAAAATCGTTCAGGGTAGGTCCTTGTCCGTTAACACCAAAGTCTCAAAAGGATTTTGTGGACGCCAGCCAAGCATCTCGGGGATGAACGACAATGGAGGTGACAGCAGGGTTCGCGTCAGTGACCTGTGACCTCACAAAAAGGTCCCCCAGACTCCGTTCCCCACGCATACAGCGAGGGATCATTGGCATTCATGCTCTGTCTCGCCGTGTCACCGGACCTTAAGACCGGTCCATGAATACAAAGGCGACAGCGTCGTTTGCCGTCCGATTCCGCCGGGAGATAACGTGCGCAACCTAAAACTCCGCCAAGGTCGCGCTTTGAATACCCGACCCTCCTAAATGGCCCCGCTCTCCCAGATAAGTGCGACATGATGTAGAGCGTGCGGCGGACTGCGGCACCTCAATAAATCTTGTATTGACACGTCCTTATCATGTCCCAGCGCTGATAGTCTTCTTGAAACAGCATCACAGCTTGTAAGCGGCCCAGGTGGGACGGCTCTGCGTCTCCAAAGTGCTGATCCAGATGTTCTATCGACAGGCACTGACCCAGACCGGGTCTCGGGGTCTGACACGCTAAGGTCATGCTACCTCCCCGCCTCTCTGGCTGGGCTAAACATAGAGCTCAACACGCTCGCCATTAAACATTCATGACGCTTTAATGTTAAACAAAGGACAAAGGGATGCGAACAGGTTCGGTTCAATCGGTGGACATGTTTATTGAAAGGACCCGATGGACTCAATCATGGCGTCGGGCTGAGACCTGGTTTTGAGGTGGATATTGGCTCATTGAAGTCCAATAGAGCGATCGTCTCTGCAACATAAATAATGCATCACGGACTCTTAGGGTAAAAAGGAGGAAGCAGTTATGAATGTGAAATTTTATTGACAAAGGTGCAGCCATGCTGGCACCTGTCAGCCGCGGACCAGCGTCCACGGAATACAACGTCCTCCCGGCCTGGAGGTCACACGATGCAAGCAGATGCATCCTAATTATCTGGTTCATACACGCACACGTTGACTGTACGTTTTTCCCAGTCTTGACTGTGAGAGTCACTCTCACACATATACAGTCGTGGTCAAATGTTTACATACACTTGTAAAGAACATAATGTCTGTCTTGAGTTTCCAATAATTTCACCCAACCGTCAAGCATGGTGGTGGTAGTAATATGCTCTGGGCCTGTTTTGCTGCCAATGGAACTGGTGCTTTACAGAGAGTAAATGGGACAATGAAAAGGGAGGATTACCACCAAATTCTTCAGGACAACCTAAAATCATCAGCCCAGAGGTTGGGTCTTGGACGCAGTTGGGTGTTCCAACAGGACAATGACCCCAAACACACGTCAAAAGTGGTAAAGGAATAGCTAAATCAGGCTAAAATTATGTAGTTAAAGGGGAACATTATCACAATTTCAGAAGGGTTAAAACCATTAAAAATCAGTTCCCAGTGGCTTATTTTATTTTTCGAAGTTTTTTTCAAAATTTTACCCATCACGCAATATCCCTAAAAAAAGCTTCAAAGTGCCTGATTTTAACCATCGTTATATACACCCGTCCATTTTCCTGTGACGTCACATAGTGATGCCAATACAAACAAACATGGCGGATAGATCAGCAAGCTATAGCGACATTAGCTCGGATTCAGACTCGGATTTCAGCGGCTTAAGCGATTCAACAGATCACGCATGTATTGAAACGGATGGTTGAAGTGTGGAGGCAGGTAGCGAAAACGAAATTGAAGAAGAAACTGAAGCTATTGAGCCATATCGGTTTGAACCGTATGCAAGCGAAACCGACGAAAACGACACGACAGCCAGCGACACGGGAGAAAGCGAGGACGAATTCGGCGATCGCCTTCTAACCAACGATTGGTATGTGTTTGTTTGGCATTAAAGGAAACTAACAACTATGAACTAGGTTTACAGCATATGAAATACATTTTGGCAACAACATGCACTTTGAGAGTGCAGACAGCCCAATTTTCATCAATTAATATATTCTGTAGACATACCCTCATCCGCTCTCTTTTCCTGAAAGCTGATCTGTCCAGTTTTGGAGTTGATGTCAACAGGCCAGGGAAGCTAGGTCGATATTCTTCTCTTGATCATCATCGGTGGCATAAGGGACGGTGTGAGCCAAGACATCCAGGGGGTTTAGCTCGCTCGTCTGCGGGAACAAACTGCCGCCATTGCTTGTCGTGCTACCGAGGTCCTTTGTCCCTGAATTGCTCACACACTCCGGCAGATTCAATGGGGGTCTGGCGGCAAATTTCTTTGACTTTATCGTTGGAAATGCATCTGCTTTGAGTGTCGCAGGATATCCACACATTCTTGCCATCTCTGTCGTAGCATAGCTTTCGTCGGTAAAGTGTGCGGAACAAACGTCCAATTTCTTGCCACTTTCGCATCTTTGGGCCACTGGTGCAACTTGAATCCGTCCCTGTTCGTGTTGTTACACCCTCCGACAACACACCGACGAGGCATGATGTCTCCAAGGTACGGAAAACAGTCGAAAAAACGGAAAATAAGCTGATTTGACTCGGTGTTTGAGAAAATGGCGGATTGCTTCCCTCTCTGAGAGCGAATATTAGAAAGGCATTTAATTCGCCAGAATTCACCCATTTAGAGTTCGGAAATCGGTAAAAAAAAAAAAAAGGTCTTTTTTCTGCAACATCAAGGTATATATTGCGCTTACATAGGTCTGGTGATAATGTTACCTTTTAATGCACCTTTTAACTATCAATTTTAATCCATTTTGTATCTTTTTTTTTGGTGTTGACCTTGTTGTTTTAATTGAATTGTTGTTTTACTTCACCTATGTTTTGTACAGCGCTTTGTGATTTTATCTGTGAAAAGCGCTTTATAAATAAAATGTACTTACTTACTTACTCATCATCGGCGGTCACTCGAAGCGAGTATGACGATCCTCCTGCGAGGGGGGGTATCCCTTTATGGAGGATGCCTGTGCGTGACTTTGTTTAACTTGGGAAGACTGGTGCACAGACAGTCACCACACCATCCTGGACAGATCCGGGTCAGGGTCCAGTGGCATGGAGTCCAAGACGACTGGGGACCCTTTTCTGCTGCAGCCTTCTTCCGCCATCCCAGCCGTTGTGACGCTTCATAGGGTTAGCAATCATCCTCCGCCTGTTCCATCGTTGAGGTCTTGGGTTGTTTTTTCCCCATAACTGGGCCCACATGGATACGAAGGTGCCTTCTTCCGCCACCGCAGCCGTTGTGGTAGTTCTTACATCTACCGTCTTCCGCCTACTCCGCCGTTGAGGTCTTCACCATATCCCTGGCTAGGGGGCAGTCAGGTACTAGGCCTTTGCCAAGGGCCACCTGGGGTAACAGTAGTAAAGGGGTTAACCTCCTAGTGCCCCAAGACCCCATAGAGGAGCCTCCACCATACTTACCAACCCTCCCGGATTTTCCGGGAGACTCCCGAAATTCAGTGCCTCTCCTGAAAACCTCCCGGGACAAATTTTCTCGCGAAAATCTCCCGAAATTCAGGCGGGGCTGGAAGCCACGCCCCCTCCAGCTCCATGTGGACCTGAGTGACGTCAGGTGCGCAACACCACGTAAATCGTTGGCCAACCAAAAAGTAACCCCAGTACATATAGCCAACATTCACCAGGAGATGGCAACAGACAAACATAGATAACTCTATTACATTATTCCCCTTTTAGAAATGTATAGAAATTACTCAAAATAAATAAACAACCCAACCAAAAAATGCAGCAGCTCAATTAAAAAACTGTACTTAAGCCACATTCTTTTTTTTTTTTTTTTTTAGTACTAAACTCTTAACCCTCATTTGTAAAAAAAATAACAGTATTTGTACACCTTTAACACAGATTTGTATACTGTCTTCAGAGATTCAGTTTTTTTGGTGGTACTCGAAACCTTTCTGGGTACCTGCGAAAGGGAGTTCAGTATGGTTAGAAAAATAGTGACAGAGAATAGAACAAGGATGGACAATTCAACCCTTAACTCAACAATGAGTAGATGAGTGTTATGTGTGTGTGTATATGTGTAAATAAATGAACACTGAAATTCAAGTATTTATTTTATTTAAAAAAAAAAATAAAATAAAAAAAAATAAAAATAAATATATATATATATATATATATATATATATATATATATATATATATATATATATATATATATATGAAATACTTGACTTGGTGAATTCTAGCTGTAAATATACTCCTCCCCTCTTAGCCCCGCCCCCAACCACGCCCCCCCCCCCCCCCCCCCCACCCCCCACCCCCCACCTCCCGAAATCGGAGGTCTCAAGGGTGGCAAGTATGGCCTCCACTGCCGAATGCACTTTAACATTTACTTACTTACTAGGACAGGACAGGAAATGCTTTATTTATCCCACAATGGGGTAATTATGTGGTTGCAGTGCAGATACCAAAAAAAAAGGTAAAAACACATCAAAACACAAGAGGAACAATTAAAGTGGCCCTATCATGCATACCCAACATTTTTTTTTGTACCTATTGGTACCTGCTAATGTGTATTTGGGATCTGCTTAACTCCTGTAAATTTTAACTCAAACCGTGGAGGCATTGCAGTGTCACTGCCGTTGTGTCCTTGGGCAAGACACTTTACCCACCTGCTCCCAGTGCCACCCACACTGGTTTAACGGTAACTTAGATATTGGGTTTAGCTATGTAAAAGCGCTTTGAGTCTCTAGAGAAAAGTGCTATATAAAAAATAAAAAAAAATAAAAATAAATAAATAATTGTGATTAATAATCGTGATCTCAATATTGATAAAAAAAATAATCCTAATTATTATTTTGGCCATAATTGTGCAGCCCTGTATGTAAGACAAAACCTCATATACGAACACTATTTTTATATATATATATGGCCAAAAAGGGCAGTTGCGTGTTATGTCCATAATGCACAATGTTCACATTTATTTTTATTTATTGGTTATTTTGTTTCTGCCATATTACTTTGTCTATAATGCTTGTATTGCATTCATATGCACATTACATTTTCCACCCAAAGTAGATACATACATTTTGAATGTGTTTGTGTTTTTAAAAAAAATAACATGTAGTTAAAAGATTCTAGTATAATTAGTTTTTTGAAAATGTTGTGCACATTTAAAATTACCACAATAATAATGAATACCGTGATCATTTTGGTCACTATAACCGTGATAAAAAATATTTATACCGTGACATCCCTAGTCGTGGTGAATGTCAAGTAAAAATTAGATTGGTGGTGGCGGTCACCGGTGTCGGTATTCCATACGGTTTTGGCAAATCAAAACGAAAACGACTCCTAAACAAAGCTGATGAAAGGCTAATCGGCGTGCAGGGGCGTGGTGAGGAGGGCTTTGATTGCATCTCACTACTCCGCCTCACAAAGCAAACGTTTTAGAAGGCAGCCAAAAATTCGCTGGACGAGAGATCTTAACAGAAAAAATCTGTGCGAAAATGTTGGCCAAATTACCGTCATTACATTTTAAACTGAGCAAAATAAAGTGTTTTAAAAATAGAAAAAAGGTCATGGTCTGAGCCCTTTTTTTTGAAGAGCACAAAGGACATAAGACATTAAAGGAGCACAGAGCTGATGCAACCAGCTGACACTTCAGCGGCGTCATTTCTACAAAAGTAGAAGATGTCAGGTTCAAACACTGATGACATCTATTAAACGGACAAGAAGCAAGGAATCATGCCAGAGACAGAGTTCAATTTGGCTCAATGATGAGAGATGCTTGGGACTGCACGCTCAGTTACAATCTCCCACCGCGCTCTAAGGTAACAGTCCCACGTGCTCCTCTATTTATTTGGGAGGTCTCTGGTTACATCACTCTAAAAGGAGTGTCCACACATATCATGCAAAGCAGCTTCCAGTATGCACAATACGTGACGGAATGTGCTGGGGGCCTTGTGATTGCCTTGTCTCTGCTTCGTCTGCGTGCTGTCGTCTTATCTCTGTTGAGGTCCTTGAAGTCCTTGGCTGTTAGCGGGCTAAAACAAACAAAATATCTGCGACGAGGCAACCCCCTCATATGCCGTGGCTGATAACAAGTTTTGTCCTGGCACAGATAGAAAAGTACATCTTGAGCACAATAGCTAATAATTATAGCAACGGCCTTTAAGCATAAGAGTTGTGTGATAACTTGCACATAATTATTCTAACAAAAACGCAACAAAAAAACTAAGCATGAGCAATAAATAATATCAAGTGTTCACAGAACAGACCCAAGAAAGCATCAAAAAGAGCTGACTCCGTCCTAAGCTGCCCACCAGCTTTCGGCCAATGTACGGTCCATGTGGATAAGCAAGGATAGACCGAAGTGTCTGATATTATTCCAGCCAGGGCTTTTTGAATATCGTATTTTTTCACCCCTGTCTCTTCCTCCGCATCTCTTCCGGTCTCTCCAAGCGTAATCTGGTGTGGCAGAGAGCCAGCATCTGGTCAAACGTCCGGCCCGTGAACGGGTTTAATCCGCCCCCACGGGGCCCGCAAGATGAGTTTGCCAAAGATAAAAATGAGCTGCAATTTATTAATAGAAGAAACCGCTGTTCTAAACGTGTCCACTGGATGTCGCAATAGAATTCAAGTGTCACCCACGTCACACATGACACTGTTTAAAGATCAATCAATCAATCAATCAATCAAAGATGATGTGTAAACTGACTTTACGCGCCCTCTGGATTAGCTGCTGCTAGTCCAATCAGCGCAGGTGCGAGCAATCAATTGATCCTGTGGTGGCTGGCAGCGGATGGCGGCAGACTGATGCATTGTCGACGCACAATACCTTCTTTCATTGCAAAATATCCATTCCACGGATAAATTAACATGATTCTGCATCTCGATACTGTGGCTCAGGGCTTTTCAACTAAATTGTTTTGGAGGCCACGGTTCCAGAAAGCTAAGGACAAGCGGGCCATACGTCTTCTTTCACTATTATTATTTTAAAGTTAAAGTACCACGGATAGTCTCACACACACACAAGGTGTGGGGAAATTACCCTCGGCATTCAGCCCCTCCCTTTGTTGCTTGGGAGCAGTGAGCAGCAGCGGTGGCCGCGCTTGGGAATCAGTAGTTTTTCAAGACCAAACATTCTCTGTAGTGGACATTGATTGGTCCATGTCTTTTGTCAGAGTTACACATTTCAGAAAAAATAGCCCTATTATGCAAAATTAAAGTGTACACTGGACGCTGGCTTTTCGAAGGTTAAGACTAGGGATGTCCGATAATGGCTTTTTGCTGATATCCGATATTCCGATATTGTCCAACTCTTTAATTACCGATACCGATATCAACCGATACCGATATCAACCGATATATACAGTCGTGGAATTAACACATAATTATGCCTAATTTGGACAACCAGGTATGGTGAAGATAAGGTACTTTTAAAAAAATAAAATAAAATAAAATAAGATAAATAAATTCAAAAACATTTTCTTGAATAAAAAAGAAAGTAAAACAATATAAAAACAGTTACATAGAAACTAGTTATTAATGAAAATTAGTCAAATTAACTGTTAAAGGTTAGTACTATTAGTGGACCAGCAGCACGCACAATCATGTGTGCTTACGGACTGTATCCCTTGCAGACTGTATTGATATATATTGATATATAATGTAGGAACCAGAATATTAATAACAGAAAGAAACAACCCTTTTGTGTGAATGAGTGTAAATGAGTGTAAATGGGGGAGGAAGGTTTTTTGGGTTGGTGTAAGTGTAACTTGTGTTTTTTAAGTAGATTTAATTTAAAAAAAAAAAAAAAAAAAAAAAAAACGATACAGAAAATAAAAAAACAATACCGATAATTTCTGATATTATATTTTAACGCATTTATCGGCCGATAATATCGTCAGGCCGATATTATCGGACATCTCTAGTTAAAGGCCTACTGAAATGCAATTTTCTTATTTAAACGGGGATAGCAGGTCCATTCTATGAGGCATACTTGATCATTTTGCGATATTGCCATATTTTTGCTGAAAGGATTTAGTAGAGAACATCGACGATAAAGTTCGCAAATTTTGGTTGCTGATAAAAAAGCCTTTGCCTCTACCGGAAGTAGCAGACGAGTAGCGTGACGTCACAGGTTGTGGAGCTCCTCACATCCGCACATTGTTTACAATCATGGCCACCAGCAGCGAGAGCGATTCGGACTGAGAAAGCGACAATTTCCCCATTAATTTGAGCGAGGATGAAAGATTCGTGTATGAGGAAAGTGAGAGTGAAGGACTAGAGGGCAGTGGGAGCGATTCAGATAGGGAAGATGCTGTGAGAGGCGGGTGGGACCTGATATTCAGCTGGGAATGACTAAAACAGTAAATAAACACAAGACATATATATACTCTATTAGCCACAACACAACCAGGCTTATATTTAATATGCCACAAATTAATCCCGCATAACAAAAACCTCCCCCCTCCCGTCCATATAACCCGCCAATACAACTCAAACACCTGCACAACACACTCAATCCCACAGCCCAAAGTACCGTTCACCTCCCCAAAGTTCATACAGCACATATATTTCCCCAAAGTCCCCAAAGTTACGTACGTGACATGCACATAGCGGCACGCACATACAGGCAAGCGATCAAATGTTTGGAAGCGTACTCACGGTATCGCGTCTGCGCATCCAACTCAAAGTCCTCCTGGTTAGAGTCTCTGTTGTTCCAGTTCTCCACAGGCCAATGGTAAAGATTGACTGTCATCTTTCGGGAATGTAAACAACGAAACACCGGCTGTGTTTGTGTTGCTTATCGGCCGCAATACACCGCTTCCCACCTACAGCTTTCTTCTTTGCTGTCTCTATTGTTCATTGAACAAATTGCAAAAGATTCACCAACACAGATGTCCAGAATACTGTGGAATTTGGCGATGAAACAGACGACTTAATAGCTGGCCACCATGCTGTCTCAAAATGCCCTCTACAATCCGCGACATCACGCGCTGACTTCATCATACCGAGATGTTTTCAGCAGGATATTTCGCGCAAAATTTAAAATTGCACTTTAGTAAGCTAACCCGGCCGTATTGGCATGTGTTGCAATGTTAAGATTTCATCATTGATGTATAAACTATCAGACTGCGTAGTCGGTAGTAGTGGGTTTCAGTAGGCCTTTAAGACTTCGGTCCAAGTTGCTCTACACAATAGTGCTGCACATGTTTTTATTATATTGCAAAAATGGAAATGTATATCCAAAATTTTGAACTGAACTCATTGGGCCGGTGTGGTATCATTCCCAAGGGCCGCCAGTTGAACAGCCCTAGCTGCATAAGCTAATTAGCTCTCTGCGATCACGGCGCCGCTAATGTTAACAATATTGCTAATACTTGGTTGATATATGTCTTTTTTAGAGGGGCAAATGGAGATCTCCCATTAACTGCATTTTTAGGCACCTTATACTTGCCGAGTTTTAATAGTTAAAATACGTTTAAAAATAAAAAATGTGTTCTTGTCTTACATAAGGATTGTGAATGATCGGGAAAAATTCCCAAAAATTGCTGTTCCCCTTCAAGTAAGTGTAGCTGGCCCCTACCCAACCAGCAGTGTGTCATGTTTTAGGACACTGCCTTAAAGGCCTACTGAATCCCACGACTACCGACCACGCAGTCTGATAGTTTATATATCAATGATGAAATCTTAACATTGCAACACATGCCAATACGGCCGGGTTAGCTAACTAAAGTGCAATTTTAAATTTCGTGCGAAATATCCTGCTAAAAACGTCTCGGGATGATGACGCCTGCGCGTGACGTCACAGATTGTAGAGGACATTTTGGGACAGCATGGTGGCCAGCTATTAAGTCGTCTGTTTTCATCGCAAAATTCCACAGTATTCTGGACATCTGTGTTGGTGAATCTTTTGCAATTTGTTCAATGAACAATGGAGACAGCAAAGAAGAAAGCTGTAGGTGGGAAGCGGTGTATTGCGGCCGGTGTTGTGCCGGATTACACACCCCCGCCATAGAATGCACCCCTTGACTGTTGTGCCGGATAACACAGCCGGTGTTTCATTGTTTACATTCCCGGAAGATGACAGTCAAGCTTTACCATTGGCCTGTGGAGAACTGGGACAACAGAGACTCTTACCAGGAGGACTTTGAGTTGGATGCGCAGACACGGTACCGTGAGTACGCATGCAGCTGCGGCTTCCAAACATTTGATGGCTTGCCCGTACGTGCGGGCCGCTATGTGCATGTCACGTACGTAACTTTGGGGACTTTGGGGAAATATATGTGCTGTATGAACTTTGGGAAGGTGAACGGTACTTTGGGCTGTGGGATTGAGTGTGTTGTGCAGGTGTTTGAGTTGTATTGGCGGGTTATATGGACGGGAGGGGGGAGGTGTTTGTTATGCGGGATTCATTTGTGGCATATTAAATATAAGCCTGGTTGTGTTGTGGCTAATAGAGCGATACACAATATGTCTTGTGTTTATTTACTGTTTTAGTCATTCCCAGCTGAATATCAGGTCCCACCCGCCTCTCACAGCATCTTCCCTATCTGAATCGCTCTCACTGCCCTCTAGTCCTTCACTCTCACTTTCCTCATCCACAAATCTTTCATCCTCGCTCAAATTAATGGGGAAATCGTCGCTTTCTCGGTCCGAATCGCTCTCGCTGCTGGTGGCCATGATTGTAAACAATGTGCAGATGTGAGGAGCTCCACAACCTGTGACGTCAAGCTACCCGTCTCCTACTTCTGGTAAAGGCAAAGGCTTTTTTATCAGCGACCAAAAGTTGCAAACTTTATCGTCGATGTTCTCTACTAAATCCTTTCAGCAAAAATATGGCAATATCGCGAAATGATCAAGTATGACACATAGAATGGACCTGCTATCCCCATTTAAATAATAAATTCGCACTTCAGTAGGCCTTTAAATTCAAGGTAGAACCTGAAACAAAGGACTTCTGTCCAACAAGATAAATCAAACCTGATATTTAATTCATGTCAGCACAAAACAGACAATCAAAGTCCAACATTGGTGGGTTTGTTGAACATCACATCACTCGGGAGTCGGCATTCATCCGTCTCCTCGGTGACCCCGGCGTGCACACAGACCTTGAACAAGCGCCGCCGGGTTCCGTTATGTTCCCAAAGAATGTCCTCCACAATGGGAGCCTGCTGCGAGAGGCCGTTTGTTCCCAAGGCTTACAAGCAAAACAAAAATCATCAAATCCTCTGCAGGCTTTGTGTCTAAACCCAATCACAGTGTTGTATCTTCTCCCTTTTTTTTTTCCCCCCTGTGTGCCAACCTTGGGATGGAACTTACTGGGGAAGAATTGTTCCCAGCATGACAATGGAAAGGCCAGCATTCACCGCAGGGTGAGGTGCATTGTGGGACGTCTGTGTCCAGCCACAGGTGAAAGTACCACTGATAGTCACCCTCCCTGCATTTGACCCATCCTCTTGTTCCATCCTCTGGGAAGTGAGGGGAGCAGTGAGCAGCAGCGGTGGCCGCGCTCGGGAATCATTTTGGTGACTTAACCCCCAATTCCAACCCTTGATGCTGAGTGCCAAGCAGGGAGGTAATGGGTCCCATTTTTATAGTCTTTGGTATGACTCATGACCAATGTTCCCTCTAATTTTTCATGTGTGTGAGAAAACGCAAAAACTCCCTGAGCAATCAGTGGAGCCCATGTGAGCAACATCAGACGTGCACACTGTGGCTACACCAGCAGCACACCTGTCCCAAACCTGACTAAATAACAAGTTAAATATCCATCCATCCATCCATCCATTTTCTACCGCGTGTCCCTTTCGGGGTCGCGGGGGGTGCTGGAGCCTATCTCAGCTGCATTCGGGCGGAAGGCGGGGTACACCCTGTACAAGTCGCCACCTCATCGCAGGGCCAACACAGATAGACAGACAACATTCTCTTATTATTATAATCAAATGACAGCAGTCATTTTCATGAGGTTATTTTCTAATATAAGTGTGTAGGCCCACTTACAATGACAATAACAAAAAATATAGTTTTTTATGAACTATGTACTTGTATTGTGTGTCTGGGTGGAGGTCCTGCTTTGGAAATAATGTGTACCCCTTTCAGACATTGCATTTAGTTCCCATTAAAACATTCGCCTGTTGCACAATGAGATGTAAGCAGGGGATCATGTGTACATTCCTGCAACTTCCTGTTTGTAAAAAATATATTTCTATTAGTATTTATTTAATATACTAACAGCATTTCATGATTAATATTTATAAATTAAGATTCCTAACAAATGACACTAGAATAAGCACACATTTGATTGGTAAATCATAGTGTAACGACCTGGAATGACACTTTATGTGTGGTGTTGGAGTTGTCCGACTTTTTGTGTGGCTGTAAACGCATCACTGGCTAAGTGCCATATGTGCATGTGTTGGCGCAAGTGAGAAAGAGCGAGCGGCTGCTGTTGATATAACAAAGTTGCTTTTGGTCTGGTTTATACTGCAGAAAATGACCAGTTTTGCTAGACATAATTTTTTTTTACTAATGTTTTGGTGATGTGTTTATGGCCGACAATAAAGAGTTTTGCTCAGTAAAGTGATGGATGGAATTCATGTCCTCAAAGCGTCTCGACAGATGTTACAATATTTGCGCAATTGCACAGGCGCGCACCTTAGAGGGAACATTGCTCACGACCTACCGATCTCAGGGCGGACACTCCAACCACAATGCCACTGAGCAGGTGACCCTCTTAGCTCTTTATCTGTCCGCGCAACCCGGCTGGATGGCGGTCTCAGGGTACGGCATCATCAAGACTGGCTAGTTTGGCTCACCGAGCAGAGTCCAGTGTCCCGCGTTCCTCATTTTTTCTTCACCGCCTCGATCTCCTTTCATCTCTCTGGCCTCTTGCCTGAGGACAACTGCAGCGCTTTGTGCCGCCCTCCGGGTCTCTTTTATCCGAGCTTCATGGCCACCGCTGCCACTCAGGGGACGGGCAACGATACGGCGCGCAATTACACAAGCCGCTGTTGTCAGTCGGTGACCGCGAGTACACTTTTGGCCGTGCGTCAGGGCCTATCAGCGGTGACTTACAGACACGGCGCTGGAATTCAATGGCGCCGATGGCCTTGGGGCGGTGGGACGTGCGAGAGCTTATCAGCCACCTCTTTGACTGCCTGTCAAATTGATGGCACGCTCAAAGTGGCGTCTCGTTGACATTGTGTTGAATGTCCTGTGTCCGCCCTGCCTAATTGAGCACAGAATTACCCAATTTGGACACGCTTAGCGGAATGGCGCTTAACAAAGGCACCAGATAGGAACCGAGCCGGCAGCTGACCTCTGGAAGACACCCACAAACCCTAACGACATGGCAGAGTGCTCCAATCTTGTCTGACATGATAGAAAGTTTGGATCCGAGTGTCCAATGCCAATCTTTGAACCGCGATCAGGCTTGTTTCCTCTGCCGGTTGTGTGTACGATGCCATGACATCATTGTTACACTTTTTTAAAGCCAAGTTTCCACCAAACAGTCCTGTATCTGTATCGCTCGGATTGATGAATCGTAACCAAACTTGTGTTTCCACTGCGATATAATATCTCAGTTATGGGAAATATCCTGACATCATAGCAGCGAAACACGGCGTATTACAGAATATCCAACCGGTTAATGGTTGCTGTATGTAAAGAAGCAGCACAAATTGTTCATAATCCACCGTATTTTCCAGACTATAAGGTGCACTTAAAATCTTTTTTTTTCCTCAAAACTCGACAGTGCGGCTTATAATCTGGTGCACCTAATGTAACGAATAAGTTTGGTTGAGCTTACCCACCTCAAAGCTATTTTATTTGGTACATGGTGTAATGATAAGTGTGACCAGTAGATGGCAGTCAAACATAAGAGATAAATGTAGGCTGCATTATGATGGCAATATGTCTCAAGTAAACAACACCAACATTTGAAATGTTCCATTGAAAATATAGAACATTACACACGGCGCTCAAAAATGTATCTAAATGTTTTAGTATGACTTTAGGAAGCTATGAAGCCGCACCGCTTAATGGATTGTCGGCGCATTAAACATACGAGTGTTATTATGGTGTATGTATAAGGTAAGACATATTATCTGGCGTTTTGTTTCGCAATATTATGCAAATGCAACTTTTCTTACCATCTGGTACCTGCTGATCTGTATTTGGGATCTGCATAAGTCCTGAAAAATTGCGCGCGTCCGCTTCTTCTTTTTCTCTATCTTCTTGTTATGGGACATTCATCCTCCGCTGTTGCCATTTCTAATGTAAAGTAGTGTAAAGTTCTTACTTATATCTGTCAGTAAACTCGCCATGAAAGCACTAAAACATACCGGTGTAGTGAGTTTACATTATTCACCCAATGAACTTTAGTTATTAGAGAGTTCCGGTCGGACGGTTTTTCACGGGACACATTTCCAGTGTTGTTGAAGAGATGCTGCTCCGTTATTGATTGAAGTAAAGTCTAAATGTCATTAAAACAGTTAGCTCCATCTTTTGACACTTCTTCCACTCCTGTCCTTGCACGCTACACCGCTACAACAAAGATGACGGGGAGAAGACGCTGCCGAAGGTGAGCCACGTAAATAAGACCGCCCACAAAACGGCACATCCGGAAGCGACTGTCAGAAAGCGGTTTGAAGATGATCTGTAAAACATAATCTATGCAACATTTTGAGCAAAGAACCACCATTACATGTTATGTAGACCACAAGAAAGTGTTTTACATTTAGAAAAAAAAAATAATAATATTACCCCTTCAATGCGCCCTATAATCCGGTGCACCTTTTGTATGAAAATAGACCTGACTAGACCCGCTCATCAGCAGTGCGCTTTACATGCCGGTGCGCCCTATGGTCCGGCAAATACGGTAATCCTTTTGTCATCCAATGTAATTCCATCATGAAAATATTAAAAAATTACCATAAGCATCATCAACATAATTTTCGGAGTACCTGAGAGTAACTGTAATGTGCATCTTTGTTGTAGTTTCCATTACCAAATTTTTAGATGATGAAAGTGCATGTAAAATTGCTAATATTGATTAGTAGCATGTGTATGGCATATCCAATGTAATTTAGCACCGAGCTAACACATTCATTTTATTGTATTTAGTGTATTGGAACGATATCCACATTGGATGCTACTCAGTGACCTTGTGGTTAGAGTGTCCGCCCTGCGATCGGTAGGTCGTGAGTTCAAATCCTGGCCGAGTCATACCAAAGACTATAAAAATGCGACCCATTACCTCCCTGCTTGGCACTCAGCATCAAGGGTTGGAATTGGGGGTTAAATCACCAAAATGATTCCCAAGCTCGGCCACCAATGCTGCTCGCTGCTCCCCTCACCTCCCAGGGGGTGGAACAAGGGGATGGGTCAAATGCAGAGGGTAATTTCACCACACCTAGTGTGTGTGTGTGACTATCAGTGGTACTTTAACTTTAACTTCAAGACTTCCATCCATCCATCCATTTTCTACCGCTTATTCCCTTTGGGGTCGCGGGGGGCGCTGGAGCCTATCTCAGCTACAATCGGGCGGAAGGCGGAGTACACCCTGGACAAGTCGCCACCTCATCGCAGGGCCAACACAGATAGACAGACAACATTCACACTCACATCCACACACTAGGGCCAATTTAGTGTTGCCAATCAACTTATCCCCAGGTGCATGTCTTTGGAAGTGGGAGGAAGCCGGAGTACCCGGAGGGAACCCACGCAGTCACGGGGAGAACATGCAAACTCCACACAGAAAGATCCCGAGCCCGGGATTGAACCCAAGACTGCAGGACCTTCGTATTGTGAGGCAGATGCACTAACCCCTCTGCCACCGTGAAGCCCAACTTCAAGACTTGATTTAATAAAAAAAAACATTGTTATCACTTTAGAGTCCAAGCAATGCCAAAGGTTTGATTAACTTCATAATTAAAATAATTAAAAAAACCAAGCAAAGTCACTGTTTTTTGTTTGTGCTATGGCGCCATCTGTTGGACGAGTTTGCTTATTGTAGGTGCTGCGGTCTCCTTATATTTAGTGCTTTCAAGCAGAAGTAGAGTACCATTCAGTCTTCAGGCAGTCCATAGCGTTTCTTCTCATATGGATTTTTCATTCATCACTCCAAGCAACGTTTGCAAGTTTTACAATATAACTAAAACAACTCACACTTACGAAACCGTTCCTGGTGTGCTGTCTGTAAGAGTGTTTCCATGCATATTTGTATGTGCTATCGAAATGAGCGCTGTTAGCTTTAGCTAATATGATAACATGTTTACAAGAGTCTATGTTAAGACTGTCATGTCTTTTGATCATGTTTTGTTTGGCTATGTTCTGTCGGTTTTTGGACTCTTTTAGTTCCTGTTTTTTCACTCCCATGACAACTCATTTGTTTCACCTGACTCATTTGGACTCACGCACCTGTTTTCATTCATGAAGAGACTATTTAAGCCTGTCATTTTCTGTTGGTCGTTCTGGCGTCATCACTCCGTTTGTCATCACTCTGCTCATGTCATAGTTCATGCTGCTCTTTTCTTGCCACGTGAGTTTTGTTTATTCGTGTCACAGTAAGTGTTTTTGTTTCTTGCCCATAGTCTGCCTAAGTGCTAGTTTTTGTTACATTAGTCAAGTTGTGTGTCCGCCTGTTTGTTCTTTTGATTTGACTTCATAATGAAAACAGTTTAAAAAAACAACAACTCACTGAGGTGTTTTGTTTGTGCTATGGCACCATCTGTTGGACGAGTTTGCTTACTGTAGTTGCTGCGGTCTCCTTATATTTAGTGCTTTCAAGCAGAAGTAGAGTACCATTCAGTCTTCAGGCAGTCCATAGCATTTCTACTCATATGGATTTTTCATTCATCACTCCAAGAAACGTTTTTAAGTTTTATAACATAACTAAAACAACTCACACTTACTAAACCATCCCAGGTGTGCTGTTTGTAGGAGTGTTTTAATGCGTATTTGTACATGCTATCGAAATGGGCGTTGTTAGCATTAGCTAATATGATACCATGTTTACAAGAGTCTGTGTTAAAACTGTCATGTCTTTTGATCATGTTTTGTTTGGCTATGTTCTGTTGGTTTTTGGACTCTTTTAGTTCCTGTTTTTTCACTCCCTTGTTTTGTTTCCATGACAACTCATTGGTTTCACCTGACTCATTTGGACTCACGCACATGTTTTAATTCATGAAGAGACTATTTAAGCCTGTCATTTTCTGTCGGTCGTTCTGGCGTCATCACTCCGTTTGTCATCACTCTGCTCATGCATAGTTCATGCTGTCATAGTTCATGCTGCTCTTTTCTTGCCACGTGAGTTTTGTTTATTCGTGTCACAGTAAGTGTTTTTGTTTCTTGCCCATAGTCTGCCTAAGTGCTAGTTTTTGTTTCATTAGTCAAGTTGTGTGTCCGCCTTGTGCGCTCCTGTTGTTTGTTCTTTTGATTTGACTTCACAATGAAAATAGTTTAAAAAAAACAACTCACTGAGGTGTTTTGTTTGTTCTATGGCGCCATCTGTTGGACGAGTTTGCTTACTGTAGTTGCTGCAGTCTCCTTATATTTAGTGCTTTCAACCAGAAGTAGAGTACCATTCAGTCTTCTAGCAGTCCATAGCATTTCTACTCATATGGATTTTTCATTCGTCACTCCAAGCAACGTTTGCAAGTTTTACAATATAACTAAAACAATTCACACTTACGAAACCGTTCCAGGTGGGCTGTCTGTAGGAGTGTTTTCATGTGTATTTGTATGTGCTATCGAAATGAGCGTTGTTAGCTTTAGCTATTATGATAACATGTTTACAAGAGTCTGTGTTAAGCCTGTCATGTCTTTTGATCATGTTTTGTTTGGCTATGTTCTGTTGGTTTTTGGACTCTTTTAGTTCCTGTTTTTTCACTCCCATGACAACTCATTTGTTTCACCTGACTCATTTGGACTCACGCACCTGGTTTCATTCATGAAGAGACTATTTAAGCCTGTCATTTTCTGTTGGTCGTTCTGGCGTCATCACTCTGCTCATGCCATAGTTCATGCTGTCATAGTTCATGCTGCTCTTTTCTTGCCACGTGAGTTTTGTTTATTCGTGTCACAGTAAGTTTTTTTGTTTCTTGCCCATAGTCTGTCTAAGTGCTAGTTTTTGTTTCATTGTTTGTTCTTTTGATTTGACTTCATAATGAAAATAGTTTGAAAAAAACAACAACTCACTGAGGTGTTTTGTTTGTGCTATGGCGCCATCTGTTGGACAAGTTTGCTTACTGTAGTTGCTGCGGTCCTCTTATATTTAGTGCTTTCAACCAGAAGTAGAGTACCATTCAGTCTTCTAGCAGTCCATAGCATTTCTACTCATATGGATTTTTCATTCATCACTCCAAGAAACGTTTGTAAGTTTTACAATATAACTAAAACAACTCACACTTACTAAACAGTCCCAGTTGTGAAGTCTGTAGGAGTGTTTTAATGCGTATGTGTACGTGCTATCCAAATTAGCATTAGCTAATATGCTAACATGTTTACAAGAGTCTGTGTTAAGACTTGATTGAATAAAAAGGTTTGAGTTGTTTGTTATATCACTTCATAGGTGTGAGTTGAATATTAGTGAGTCTTAATGC
The DNA here is from genome assembly GCF_033978685.3 of Nerophis lumbriciformis. Classification (NCBI taxonomy): domain Eukaryota; kingdom Metazoa; phylum Chordata; class Actinopteri; order Syngnathiformes; family Syngnathidae; genus Nerophis; species Nerophis lumbriciformis. The sequence goes on from NC_084554.2 coordinate 42,614,463, forward strand.
TCCCTAGAGCAAGGTCAATTTTTTTCTTAAAAAAAAAAAAAAAGAAGTGTAAACCTTTTAAGCGTATTATTTACATTTTGTTTTTAATTTTATCTCCAATAGCCTTTCGCAAACTATGAGCTTATTTCTGAGCCGTATGAGCGATAAATCTGTCGCGGCAGAAGCTCTGCGCACCCTAGTTAAAAAGTCAAAGCTGAATAATGGAGGACATTTGGAATGTTGTGCAAAAATATATTTACTGGGATCTGATGAAGTGATGAAGACAGAGCCAAAGAATGAAGTCATTGAAAAGTCCTCCAGGCGGCAGACTTGGTTCTGCAAAGATCTCTGCCGCCCTCTGCTGGAGTTTGTTATATGACGACAGCAGCTCCATTCATTCAAACTCGTGTCGTTTCAGAAACAAAAACAAATCCAAAAATTAACAAAAGTTTACACCAGTTTTTACCAAATAGTTTGATCACCTCGCAGTGTTATGAACTGTATGTCTTTATTATTATTTCTACACAGCACCCGTCATAAAGGGAGTGACGCAGTGACATGTTTTGTCCAGCAGATAGAGCCAGATACTCATATAAATCCCCTCAGTAAGAAGGCAACATATAGAAGCAGTAAATCCCCTCTCAGACTGAGCTTTTGTTGCCCATTAGCCTTAATTGACAGACGCGGGCGAGCAAACGAGCACGTCACCTGGATTTGATTCAATCCGACAGAATAATATCCCAACTGGCAGCAAAGGAAGCAGCAATATGCGATAAATGCGTGTTTTTATTTTATTGCATGCAGCCGCCCCCAGGCCCCAGGACGGAAGCCCATTTCAGCTCACCAATTACATTTCCCCGCTGAAAATTACCTAGACGGGTCCGGAATGTGCAACAATTTGTTTGGTCATTAAGACGCCCTATTTGCAATTTCTTTTTTTTTCTTCTCGTGATTATAACAAAGCGAGCAGGCGGCCGATGCCTTCCCTGCGTGCTCGCGGAGTCATTTGCCGAGGGGAACGGGTTGAGAGCCAAGATGGTTCCCGCTACTTACCAATAGGTTGCGTCGTGTGCTGTGGTGGTCGGTCTTCATGTGGTTTTCAAGTCACACCCTGCAAGGCCATCTGGACACACAGGGGCGTCCTGTTGTCCACCTGTGCTGTCAAGAAGGGTGATGTGAATGTAATGGAGTGTATTTCTGGTCTTGTCACCAACTGCCGGGCAGGAGGGCGACGAGGCAGTGCGGCCAGGTCAAAAGAGACAACAAAAAGTTGCTTTATTACAAGCGAGCGTCATTAAAACAGGTCCGCGGTCCCCGGAGGTATTGGTAAATACCGATACAATACCAGCAAAAATCATACATAATTTAGTTATATTTTAGTGTTTGGAAATGTTTGATCAAGTGAAATGAGTCGGAGAATAATGGTCGGAATGAAAAACACAAACATTAGTTATTAACCGTCCGAAATGGACTTATGCTGTCTTTAGGTTGAAATGGCGTGGTTATTAATTTGTTTTGGCGTCACCTAGTGGCCACAATAATTTATTAAATCAGGCTCATGACGCAGTAAGTCGAACGATGCGGACACGTTTGTTACTGGAAATATTTCTAATATGCTTCTACCTTGGAGTCTTTGTATGTGTAAGTAATATGCAACCATATTTTGTTGATACTTGTTTACATAATGAAGTGTATTTCTGGTCTTGTCACCGCCTGCTGGGCAGGAGGGCGACTAGGCAGTGCGGCCGGATCAAAAGAGACGTCGGAGACGTTTTGCTGAAAAAAAAGTTGCTTTACCCGGGAATTGGTAAATACCGATACAATATCAGCCAAAAAATCGTACACAATGTTGTTATATTTTACTGTTCGAAAATGTTTGATCAAGTGAAATGAGTCGGAGAACAATGGTTGGAATGAAAAACCATAAACATTAGTTATTAACAGTCTGAAATGGACTTATGCTGTCTTTAAGTCAAAGTGGCGTGGTTATTAATTTGTTTTGGCGACACTTAGTGGTCACAATAATTTATCAAAACAAGCTCATGACGCAGTAAGTCGAACGATGCGGACACGTTTGTTACTGGAAATATTTCTAATATGCTTCTACCTTGGTGTCTTTGTACGTGTAAGTAATATGCAACTATATTTTGTTGATACTTGTTTACATAATGAAGTGTATTTCTGGTCTTGTCACCGCCTGCCGGGCAGGAGGGCGACTAGGCAGTGCGGCCGGATCAAAAGAGAAGTCGGAGACGTTTTGCTGAAAAAAAAGTTGCTTTAGCGGGAGTTGGTAAATACCGATACAATATCAGCCAAAAATCATACATAATTTTGTTATATTTTAGTGTTCGGAAATGTTTGATCAAGTGAAATGAGTCTGAGAACAATGGTCGGAATGAAAAACACAAACATTAGTTATTAACAGTCTGAAATGGACTTATGCTGTCTTTAGGTTGAAGTGGCGTGGTTATTAATTTGTTTTGGTGACACTTAGGGGCCACAATAATTTATTAAATCAGGCTCATGACGCAGTAAGTCGAACGATGCGGACACGTTTGTTACTGGAAATATTTCTAATGCGCTTCTACCTTAGAGTCTTTGTATGTGTAAGTAATATGCAACCATATTTTGTTGATACTTGTTTACATAATGAAGTGTATTTCTGGTCTTGTCACCGCCTGCCGGGCAGGAGGGCGACTAGGCAGTGCGGCCGGATCAAAATAGACATCGGAGACGTTTTGCTGAAAAAAAAGTTGCTTTACCGGGAGTTGGTAAATACCGATACAATATCAGCCAAAAATCATACATAATTTTGTTATATTTTAGTGTTCGGAAATGTTTGATCAAGTGAAATGAGTCTGAGAACAATGGTCCGAATGAAAAACACAAACATTAGTTATTAACAGTCTGAAATTGACTTATGCTGTCTTTAGGTTGAAGTGGCGTGGTTATTAATTTGTTTTGGCGACACCTATTGGCCACAATAATTTATTAAATCAGGCTCATGGCGCAGTTAGTTGTTAGTCCTGCAGTTAGTCCTGCTGAAAACGTCTCGGTATGATGACGCCTGCGCGTGACGTCACGGATTGTAGAGGACATTTTGAGACAGCATGGTGGCCAGCTATTAAGTCGTCTGTTTTCATCGCAAAATTCCACAGTATTTTGGACATCTGTGTTGGTGAATCTTTTGCAATTTGTTCAATGAACAATGGAGACAGCAAAGAAGAAAGCTGTAGGTGGGAAGCGGTGTATTGCGGCAGGTGTTGTGCTGCAATAACGCACCCCTGCCGTAGAATGCACCCCCTGACTGTTGTGCCGGATATAACACAGCCGGTGTTTCATTGTTTACATTCCCGGAAGATGACATTCAAGCTTTGTATACTGTGGAGAACTGGGAAAGCAGAGACTCTTACCAGGAGGACTTTGAGTTGGATGCGCAGACGCGGTACCGTGAGTACGCATGCAGCTGCGGCTTCCAAACATTTGATCGCTTGCCCGTACGTGCGTGCCACTATGTGCATGTCACGTATGTAACTTTGGGGACTTTGGGGAAATATATGTGCTGTATGAACTTTGGGGAGGTGAACGGTACTTTGGGCTGTGGGATTGAGTGTGTTGTGCAGGTGTTTGAGTTAAATTGGCGGGTTATATGGACGGGAGGGGGGAGGTGTTTGTTATGCGGGATTCATTTGTGGCATATTAAATATAAGCCTGGTTGTGTTGTGGCTAATATTGTGTATATTTACTGTTTTAGTCATTCCCAGCTGAATATCAGGTCCCACCCGCCTCTCACAGCATCTTCCCTATCTGAATCGCTCCCACTGCCCTCTAGTCCTTCACTCTCACTTTCCTCATCCACAAATCTTTCATCCTCGCTCAAATTAATGGGGAAATCGTAGCTTTCTCGGTCCGAATCGCTCTCGCTGCTGGTGGCCATGATTGTAAACAATGTGCAGATGTGAGGAGCTCCACAACCTGTGACGTCACACTACTAGTCTGCTACTTCCGGTACAGGCAAGGCTTTTTTATCAGCGACCAAAAGTTGCGAACTTTATCGTCGATGTTCTCTACTAAATCCTTTCATGGCAATATTGCGAAATGATCAAGTATGACACATAGAATGGACCTGCTATCCCCGTTTAAATAAGAAAATCGCATTTCTGTAGGCCTTTAACGTAACATATGGTAAGAGTCATTCAAATAACTATAACATATAGAACATGCTATACGTTTACCAAACAATCTGTCACTCCTAATCGCTAAATCCCATGAAATCTTATACGTCTAGTCTCTTACGTGAATGAGTTAAATAATATTATTTGATATTTTACGGTAATGTGTTAATAATTTCATACATAAGTCGCAAACCATGAAAAAAACTGCGCCTTATAGTCCGAAATATACGGTATACTAATACCGGTATACCGTACAACCCTAGCTGTCATTGAATGTATATTCTGTCATAACAATAACAACTCTGTGAATTGTTTGTTGCTTCTCCTGGTTTGCCTTTGTATGTGTGCACGTACGTATGTGTGCACTGTGCATATAATAATCTTTAAAAAATATAAAATAAACAGCATCTCTACTTCATGAAAATTCACCGAACACAGGGTGGTCTGGAACGTTTGTTTGTCGCCTGTCAATCGTCCTAACTAGTTTGTCCGCTGTAATTTCAATGCATAATTTACTTTCTTACGGTTTGTCATATTTTGTCTGAAATTGGTGATTTGCCTGCAGACAGCATATTCCAGTGTTGTTATTCTGATAAAGGACAAGTAGGGACGAGCGCCGTGAGAGGTCAGTACACCTCAGCACCTTCAGGATTCCGCCAAGCTTTACAGTAATGGGTTTTCTCCACGGGCCCCGCGCCGCACCACGCTGCGCGACAGTCGGTCAAGCCGAGCGCAGGACGCCTGCACGACCCGAAGTCTTTTCAAGGTGTGCGCAGCGAGGAGCCAGACGAAGGGCGAGAATTAAAAGGCCGCGTTCTGTTCGGACAAAATGAACGGGAGCGCAATCTGGATGCCTGGAAGTCCGCGGTGGGAGCTCATCCAGGTTCAGTGAGGCGTGTGTTGGTGTGAAGGCCGGGGCTTCAACCTCCTGCTCGTGGTGGAAAGGTGTCAGGACTCTCAGGGACTCGCAGATGGTCTGGGGGGGGGAGCTGAGGAGAAGGATCTGCTGAATTTGTCGTCGTTTTGTGTCTTTTCAGATCTTAGACCAGTTTTGTACGGAACCCAAAACCCGTGAAGTCGGCACGTTGTGGAAAAGGTAAATAAAAACAGACTACAATGATTTGCTAATCCTTTTCAACTTATATTCAATTGAATAGACTGCAAAGACTTAACGTTCCAACTGGAAAACTTTATTTTTTTTGCAAGTATTAGCTCATTTGGAATTTGATGCCTGCAACATGTTTCAAAAAAGCTGGCACAAATGGCAAAAAAGACTGAGGAAGTTGAGGAATGCTAAAAAAAAACACTTATTTGGAACATCCCACAGGTGAACAGGGTAATTTGGAAGAGGTGAGTGCCATGATTGGGTATAAAAGCAGCTTCCATGAAATGCTCAGTCATTCACAAACAAGGATGGGGCGAGGGTCACCACTTTGTGAACAAATGTCATTTCTCAACCAGCTATTGCAAGGAATTTAGAAATTTCACCATCTACGGTCCGTAATATCATCAAAAGGTTCGGAGAATCTGGAGAAATCACTGCACGTAAGCAGCAAGGCTGAAAACCAACATCGAATGCCCGTGACCTTCGATCCCTCAGGCGGAACTGCATTAAAAAAACTAACATCATTGTGTAAAGGATATCACCACATGGGCTCAGGAACACTTTAGAAAACCACTGCCAGTAATTACAGTTGGTCGCTGAATCTGTAATGCAAGTTAAAACTCTACTATGCAAAGCGAAAGCCATTTATCAACAACACCCAGAAACACCGCCGACTGCGCTGGGCCCGAGCTCATCTAAGATGGACTGATGCAAAGTGGAAAAGTGTTCTGTGGTCTGACTAGTCCACATTTCAAATTGTTTTTTGGAAACTGTGGATGTTGTGTCCTCCGGAACAAAGAGGAATAGAACCATCCGGATTGTTATAGGCGGAAAGTTCAAAAGCCAGCATCTGTGATGGTATTGGGGTGTATTAGTGCCCAAGGCATGGGTAACTTACACATCTGTGAAGGCACCATTAATGCTGAAAGGTACACAAAGGTTTTGGAGCAACATATGTTGCCGTCCAAGCAATGTTACCATGGACGCCCCTGCTTATTTCAGCAAGACAATGCCAAGCCACGTGTTACAACAGCGTGGCTTCATAGTAAAATAGTGTGGGTACTAGACTGGCCTGCCTGTAGTCCGGACATGTCTCCCATTGAAAATGTGTGCCGCATTATGAAGCCTAAAATACCACAACGGAGACCCCCGGACTCTTGAACAACTTAAGCTGTACATCAAGCAAGAATGGGAAATAATTCCACCTAAAAAGCTTCAAAAATGTGTCACCTCAGTTACCAAACGTTTACTGAGTGTTGTTAAAAGGAAAGGCCATGTAACACAGTGGTGAACATGTCCATGTGCTAACTTTTTTGCAATGTGTTGCTGCCATTAAATTCTAAGTTAATGATTATTTCTCTGTTCGAACATTAAATATCTTGTCTTTGTAGTCTATTCAATTGAGTATAAGTTGAAAAGGATTTGCAAATCATTGTATTCTGTTTTTATTTACCATTTACACAACGTGACAACTTCACTGGTTTTGGGTTTTGTGTGACGGTGGAAAATCACGGATCACCACAATCCTGTGGACCGGGTTTTGGAGTCCAATCCTACCTCATGAAGTCTTTGACGGAAAACATTGCGGAGAACCCCGCAGGTGGTCCACGTCGCGGTATTCAAACTTGTGTTCCGTTTTGCGTTTGCTTTTTTGTGTGTACCGCGAAAAACCACAAAGAGACCCCCGTGGAATAACTAGAAAAATGTTTCACCTGAGACTGCGGGGGGTTTCAGAATTTTTTTTTAGATTTGAAGTGGGCTCAGGAACACTTCAGAAAACCACTGTCAGTAACTACAGTTGGTTGCTACATTAAAACTCTACTATGCAAAGCCAAAGCCATTTATCAACAACACCCGGAAACGCCGGGGATAACGTTCTGGATGTGTGCAAAACCTTTGAGCACCTCTTGCGTAACAAGTATCAACTGACGAAGGCTGCAGTCAGTCAAGCGGAACATTCTGGCCGGGGTCCACACCAAGCAGGGTTGTCGCTACGTCCCACAGCTCATTCACCATCGTCATGTTTTATTCCATGTGACATGCATATGGCTTTCTTACATCAAACGAGACATGTTCTACTTAGTCCCGCGGTCACGTGGCGAGTCCAGTGAGTGGTCTCGCTGCCGAGATGGAAACCCCGAGGAGGGAGGCAGCTTCATTCCCTTTAAAGTTCACCACTGGCCACTGAGAGCCAATTAGTTGCGACTACCGAGTCCGACCTTATTAAGGCAATCATCACAGGAATAAACACTCCTCAAAGACCTGGAACCAGATTTTTTTTTTTTTTTTTTTTTTTTTTTTGCCACATTTTATTATAAAAAATAAGTATAAAAATATAAATATAAAACAATGTGACTCGGCATTCAAGCAGCATGAATCCAGTGTTTGCCTACAACGTACACGTTTTCTGGTTACATGTTTACGCCTACGTGATGAAATGACACCAGTGTGACAAAAGGAACCGCACCGACCATTCACATGGACATTTGCTTGTCAGACAAATAATAGCAAATAGTATATAGAATGTTGAAAAACACTTTTTGTACAGTATTCAATGGAACGGGTGGGGAACGCCGCTCAACCCGACCCCCCCCCAAAAAAAACACAATCCAATGCCATGAAACATTGATAGTATACAATACTGCTATCTCTCTGCTCAAATACAAAACACATTTTCACGCCATTGTTCACAAAAAAAGTCCTAAAAGGCATCTTTACTTATGACCAAAAAACAGTAAAAGTTCCTCCCCCGTCCATACTTGCCAACCTTGAGATCTCCGAATTCGGGAAATTTGGGGGGGGCGGGGTTGAGGTGGGCGGGGTTTGGTGGTAGCGGGGGGTGTATATTGTAGCGTCCCGGAAGAGTTAGTGCTGCAAGGGTTTCTGGGTATTTGTTCTGTTGTGTTACGGTGTGGATGTTCTCCCGAAATGTGTTTGCCATTCTTGTTTGGTGTGCGTCCACAGTGTGGCGCATATTTGTAACAGTGTTAAAGTTGTTTATACGGCCACCCTCAGTGTTACCTGTATGTCTGTTGACCAAGTATGAATGCATTCACTTGTGTGTGTGAAAAAGCCGCATATGCTATGTAACAGGGCCGACACGCTGTTTGTATGGAGGAAAAGCGGACGTGACGACAGGTTGTAGAGGACGCTAAAGGCAGTGCCTTTAAGGCACGCCCCCAATAATGTTGTCCGGGTGGAAATCGGCAGATATTCGGGAGAGTGGTTTCCCCGGGAGATTTTTCGGGAGGGGCACTGAAATTCGGGAGTCTCCCGGGAAAATCGGGGGGTTGAAACCGATACCGATAATTTCCGATATTACATTTTTAAGCATTTATCGGCATCTCTAAAAAAAACAAAAAAAAACCCAACCATTTTGATCCAACTACGCTAGTGGGGAAGTGGAATAATTAGCATTCGGTTGCCAAAAAATCAAAAATGTAAGGCTTGTGATCAAACTAACCAAACAGAACAAGCATTTTGTTGTAAAAAACGTAATCAAGTGTTAAAAACTAGAACATATTGTTGTCCCGATACCAATATTTGTAGAGGACGCTAAAGGCACTGCCTTCGAGGCACGCCCCCAGTATTGTTGTCTGGGTGGAAATCGGGAGAAATTCGGGAGGATAGTTGTCCCGGGAGATTTTCGGGATGGGCACTGAAATTCGGGAGTCTCCCGGGAAAATCGGGCGGTTGAAACCGATACCAAAAATTTCCGATATTACATTTTCAAGCATTTATCGGCAGGCCGATATTATCGGACATCTTTAAAAAAAACAAAAAAAAAAACATTTTGATCCAACTACGCTAGCGGGGAAGTGGAATAATTAGCATTAGGTTGCCAAAAAATAAAAAATGTAAGGCTTGTGATCAAACTAACCAAACAGAACAAGCATTTTGTTGTAAAAAGCGTAATCAAGTGTTAAAAACTAGAACATATTGTTGTCCCGATACCAATATTTGTAGAGGACGCTAAAGGCAGTGCCTTCAAGGCACACCCCCTGTATTGTTGTCTGGGTGGAAATCGGGAGAAATTCGGGAAAATAGTTGTCCCGGGAGATTTTCGGGATGGGCACTGAAATTCGGGAGTCTCCCGGGAAAATTGGGTAGTTGAAACCGATACCGATAATTTCCGATATTACATTTTCAAGCATTTATCGGCAGGCCGATATTATCGGACATCTCTAAAAAAATAAAAAAACAACCATTTTGATCCAACTACGCTAGCGGGGAAGTGGAATAATTGGCATTAGGTTGCCAAAAAATAAAAAATGTAAGGCGTGTGATCAAACTAACCAAACAGAACAAGCATTTAGTTGTAAAAAGCGTAATCAAGTGTTAAAAACTAGAACGTAGTGTTGTCCCGATACCAATATTTGTAGAGGACGCTAAAGGCAGTGCCTTCGAGGCACGCCCCCTGTATTGTTGTCTGGGTGGAAATCGGGAGAAATTCAGGAGAATAGTTGTCCCGGGAGATTTTCGGGAGGGGCACTGAAATTCGGGAGTCTGCAGGGAAAATTGGGCGGTTGAAACCGATACCGATAATTTCCGATATTACATTTTCAAGCATTTATCGGCAGGCCGATATTATCGGACATCTTAAAAAAAACAAAAAAACAACCATTTTGATCCAACTACGCTAGCGGGGAAGTGGAATAATTGGCATTAGGTTGCCAAAAAATAAAAAATGTAAGGCGTGTGATCAAACTAACCAAACAGAACAAGCATTTAGTTGTAAAAAGCGTAATCAAGTGTTAAAAACTAGAACGTAGTGTTGTCCCGATACCAATATTTGTAGAGGACGCTAAAGGCAGTGCCTTCGAGGCACGCCCCCTGTATTGTTGTCTGGGTGGAAATCGGGAGAAATTCGGGAGAATAGTTGTCCCGGGAGATTTTCGGGAGGGGCACTGAAATTCGGGAGTCTCCCGGGAAAATCAGGAGGGTTGGCAAGTATGCCCCCGTCTCCGGCGGATGGTGGCGACCTTCGGAGTCAAACAGACAACTAGCGCGCTAGCTAGCGAACCAGACATGAATGGATAGATAGTTTGATACATAGGTAGTTGATAGCTCGCAGGCTAGTTGGACAAATAGGGGTCTGGCTAGCTCGCTACCAAACAGACCGGGATACCTTCTAGGTCTCTCGGTCTGGGATACCTTCTAGGTCTCTCGGTCTGGGATACCTTCTAGGTATCTCGGTCTGGGATACCTTCTAGGTATCTCGGTCTGGGATACCTTCTAGGTATCTCGGTCTGGGATACCTTCTAGGTATCTCGGTCTGGGATACCTTCTAGGTATCTCGGTCTGGGATACCTTCTCGGTATCTCGGTCTGGGATACCTTCTCGGTATCTCGGTCTGGGATACCTTCTCGGTATCTCGGTCTGGGATACCTTCTAGGTATCTCGGTCTGGGATACCTTCTAGGTATCTCGGTCTGGGATACCTTCTCGGTATCTCGGTCTGGGATACCTTCTCGGTATCTCGGTCTGGGATACCTTCTCGGTATCTCGGTCTGGGATACCTTCTCGGTATCTCGGTCTGGGATACCTTCTCGGTATCTTGGTCTGGGATACCTTCTCGGTATCTCGGTCTGGGATACCTTCTCGGTATCTCGGTCTGGGATACCTTCTAGGTATCTCGGTCTGGGATACCTTCTAGGTATCTCGGTTTGGGATAACTTCTAGGTATCTCGGTCCGGGCTTCTCCCGATGTACATCTCCGCCAGCTTCTTGAACTGCGGCCCCCAGCTGCTGAGGTAATCGTACTCCTGGTCACCCTCAGTGGCGGCGGACTCCAACGAGCTGAGAGATTCCGCCAGCGAGCCGCTTCCCTCGTAGGCGTACGTAGCCAGGGAGTCATAGGGGGGCGCCGTGGGGTCGGAGTCGTTTTCTTGAAGCCTCCCGTTAATGAAGTCTCGGACATCCGCGTTATCCTTTATGGGCGACGTCCTCCGGAAGGAAAAGAGCATTTCGGGTATGATGTCCCGGCGCAGCTTGTTTGCGTCCATCACCTCGGGGTTGCGCAGCGTCCCGATGTCGAAGGCCTGCGTGTCCTCCTCGCCGCCGCCCTCGTCGTTGTAGCTGACGACGTTGTCTCGGACGTCGTCTTTGGAGATGATCAGCGGCTCTTTCTTCCGCTGCCTCCTCAGGGCGGCAAACAACACCACGATCACTGCACAAAAAAAAAAACGAGGAGAGGGAGAGGATGTCGTAAGCTGTGTGCGTGGTAGCGTGTACAGTGGCGTGCGTTGGCGAGCGAAAGTGCAGAGGGAGGAGAACACATTTGCGGCCATTGATACATCTCCAGTGCAGCCCCGGGCGTTCGCCTCCCTTTTATCAAAGATTCAGTGGGAAAGCTTTTTCTTTCTTTTCCCATTGAATGGCACATTGACTGGATGAAAATGCATCGTGGTTGGAGGATACTTTCAATACCCTCTGACTCACAATCCCTTTAAGTGACATTTAAAAAGCAAGCTCCGATTTTTTATTTTTTTTGTCAAGTCCTCTCAGCAGGCGAGGGAGTTGTATACTCGGGCTCCCGCCTGAGTGTTGATTACGGCAGTGTAGCAGTTGGGTCGCACGAGGACGCAAGGCAAGGTGGCTGTTTATAGGACCCCGGTGAGGTTACTTCAACATGGCAAGGGGAGACTGTTTTGGAATTTTTCGTATGCAACAGATACAAAAATAAGGTATTTTTAGGTATTTAATTGAGTACTCAAATAACATCAAATTACAAAGGAGGAAGGGTTTCTCCTATCTACATTGTCACACTAGCAAGAACAGGAATGTTTTGGTTAAACATTGGGCAAGGTTCATACAAAAACTCAAAACCAGTGAAGTTGGCACGTCGTGTAAATCGTAAATAAAAACAGAATACAAAGATTTGCAAATCGTAAACAAGCAGTTAACGTTCGAACTGGAAAACTTCATTTTTTGCAAATATTAGCTCATTTAGAATTTGATGCCTGCAACATGTTTCAAAAAAGCTGGCACAAGTGGCAAAAAAGAACAACATTTCTCAATGAGCTATTGCAAGGAATTTAGGGATTTTACCATCTACGGTGTGTAATATCATCAAAAGGTTCAGAGCATCTGGAGAAATCACTGCAAGGCTGAAAACCAACAAAGCAAAATCCATTTATCAACAACACCCAGAAACACTGCTGGCTTCGCTGGGCCCGAGCTCATCTAAGATGGACTGATTCAAAGTGTAAAAGTGTTCTGTGGTCTGACGAGTTCACATTTCAAATTGTTTTTGGAAACTGTGGACGTTGTGTCCTCCGGACCAAAGAGGAAAAGTACTATCCGGATTGTTAAAGGGGAAAAGCTGAAAAGCCAGCATCTGTGATGGTATGGGGGTGTATTAGTGCCCAAGGCAATTGGTAACTTACACATCTGTGAAGGCACCATTAATGCTGAAAGGTACATACAGGTTTTGGAGCAACATATGTTGCCATCCAAGCAACGTTATCATGGACGCCCCTGCTTATTTCAGCAAGACAATGCCAAGCCACGTGTTACAACAGCTTGGCTTCATAGTAAAAGAGTGCGGGTACTAGACTGGCCTGCCTGTAGTCCAGACCTGTCTCCCATTGAAAATGTGTGGTGCATTATGAAGCGTCAAATACCAGAGACCCCGGACTGTTGAACAACTTAAGCTGTACATCAAGCAAGAATGGGAAATAATTCCACTTGAAAAGCTTCAAAAATTGGTCTCCTCTGTTCCCAAATGTTTACTGAGTGTTGTTAAAAGGAAAGGCCATGTAACACAGTGGTAAAAATGCCCCCGTGCCAACTTTTTTGCAATGTGTTGCTGCCATTAAATTCTAAGTTGATGATTATTTGCAAAAAAAAAATAAAGTTTCTCAGTTCGAACATTACATATCTTGTCTTTGCAGTGTATTCAATTGAATATAAATTGAAAAGGATTAGCAAATCATTGTATTCTGTTTTTATTTACGAATTACACAACGTGCCAACTTCACTGGTTTTGGGTTTTGTAAAATAAACCTGTTTTGAGAGGAACATTTGAGAGGAAACAATTTAGTGATCAACCAACATCACAGCAGTCTTTGTCCTATTCACAGAGGTGGGGCCTTGGAGACATACCTAATGGGCTCCAAAAATGCATAGGCCATAAAAGGTGTCTTAAATCCGAAAAACCAAGGACTGGCAGTTAATGCAAATAAACCACCACGAAATCACATAGACTACAATTGCGGTTTTGGACAATAAATTACTAAAATATGAATTCTGCCATTACAACTCAAAACTTACATATGAGATTTGGTAAGTGCAAAACTTGTCAGATAACAAGAAGGGATCATGGTGGTCAGTATCCCAAGTGCACTCTGGTTGGATTAGACCCGATCCGTTGCCCCTGAATTCTAAAAACCATTGACATTCTCTGGCAGAACAGACATCCAGCAGCCCCCCCAAATTTTTGCTCCTGGACCAAAAACATGGTTCCAAATGCTCGATCTTGTACTCACTGAGCAGAATGATGACACACAGCAAGATGGCCACCAGGGCACCAGTGGTCAGCCCGTCAGAAAAGGGTAGCACCTCGGGGCTGCACGACTGCATGTTGCCGCGGCGGTCACAAGCGCACACGCGAACCAGCAGCGTGCTCGTGCTGCTCTGAATGGGGTAGTCATTGTCCGAGATCACCACGGGCAGGAAGTAGACACTCATCTCCCGCCGGCTGAAACCTCCTCGCCGGGTCAGAATGTTGGCGGTGTTATCTGAAGATAGAAAAAGTAGACTTTGCAATATGGCAGATAATTCCTGACGGTAAATTCGGGTCGTCTTACCTTCTCTGTCATTGATGGTAAAGTTTGGGTTTTGAGGACTTATACTGAAGACGAACTTGTGTCCTACGAGAGGCTCGTCTGTGTCCACAGCACTTATGGTCTGGATCAACTGGAAAAGAAGAGGGGAAAAAAACAAGCATCTGAATGATCTGCAATTAGCTCGTTAAGGGATTTGCTGACAACTCTTGGATGATGCCGCTAAAGTGCTAACAACCTTCTTTCTCTGTCAATGTCAGCCATTTTTTTTTCTGCTTTGGCTTGACTGCCAACTGGTCTGGTGCCCAATGACAGTTTGAAATTGTTCTCCCAACTTCACTTTGTCACTCACAGAGCGAGACGTAGACAATTTGTGTGTTTTAAAGGGGAACATTATCACCAGACCTATGTAAGTGTCAATATATACCTTGATGTTGCAGAAAAAAGACCATTTTTTTTTTAACCGATTTCCGAACTCTAAATGGGTGAATTTTGGCAAATTAAACGCCTTTCTATTATTCGCTCTCATAACAACACGAACAGGGACGGATACAAGTTGCACCAGTGGCCCAAAGATGCGAAAGTGGCAAGAAATTGGACGAAATTTGTTCAAAATACGAGGCTGTGGGGAAAGCCGACGAAATGGTCAGTCGTTTGTTCCGCACACTTTACCGACGAAAGCTATGCTACGACAGAGATGGCAAGAATGTGTGGATATCCTGCGACACTCAAAGCAGATGCATTTCCAACGATAAAGTCAAAGAAATCTGCCGCCAGACCCCCATTGAATCTGCCGGAATGTGTGAGCTATTCAGGGACAAAGGACCTCAGTAGCACGGCAAGCAATGGCGGCAGTTTGTTCCCGCAGACGAGCGAGCTAAACCCCCTGGATGTCTTGGGTCACACCGCGTCTACCGTCCCTTATGCCACCGAAGATGATCAAGAGAAGAATATCGACCCTAGCTTCCCTGGCCTGCTGACATCAACTCCAAAACTGGACAGATCAGCTTTCAGGGAAAGAGAGCGGATGAGGGTATGTCTACAGAATATATTAATTGATGAAAACTTTATTCATTACTCGCGGTTTTACGTAAATTATTATACATAAACTGTGTTTACCAATAATTTAGCTCAAAAACTTTTATTTTTTTCAATCATTCGAGTACATTCGGGTAGTCTTGTGTAATGCAGTATTTTGTATCTATTTAGGTATGGTTAACCTGAGTGCTGAAATCGTGGAAAAATATGTTCTTAGCGCGCCTGAAATGGGCTGTCTGCACTCTCAAAGTGCATGTTGTTGCCAAATGTATTTCATATGCTGTACACCTAGTTCATAGTTATTAGTAATTATCTTATCAGACAGTGTTAAGCCGCTGAAATCCAAGTCTGAATCCGAGCTAATGTCGCTATACCTCATACTCGCCAACCCTCCTGGATTTTCCGGGAGACTCCCGAAATTCAGCGCCTCTCCCGAAAACCTCCCGAAATTCAGGCGGAGCTGGAGGCCACGCCCCCTTCAGCTCCATGCGGACCTGAGTGACGTGTTTTCCTCTACCGTAAAGCAGTTCGTCTGCCGTAAACAGCAATGTTGTGACACTCTTAAACAGGACAATACTGCCATCTAGTGCATTTGATGAAGGCACTTGTGTGCGTGCCACACAGCAATGCATCATCAGAGTCAGCATGGTTCGAAAAATAGTGACAGAGAATAGAAGAAGGATGGACAATTCAACCCTTAACTCAACAATGAGTAGATGAGTGTTATGTGTGTGTATATGTGTAAATAAATGAACACTGAAATTCAAGTATTTCTCTTATTTATATATATATATATATATATATATATATATATATATATATATATATATATATATATATATATATATATATATATACTAAAATAAATATATATTTATAGCTAGAATTCACTGAAAGTCAAGTATTTCTTATATATATATATATATATATATATATATATATATATATATATATATATATAAAATACTTGACTTGGTAAATTCAAGCTGTAAATATACTCCTCCCCTCTTAACCACGCCCCCAACCACGCCCCACGCCCCACGCCCCCGCCCTGCCCCCCACCCCCCACCCCCCACCTCCCGAAATCGGAGGTCTCAAGGTTGGCAAGTATGCTATACCTTGCTGTTCTATCCGCCATGTTTGTTTGTATTGGCATCACTGTGTGACGTCACAGGAAAATGGACGGGTGTATATAACGATGGTTAAAATCAGGCACTTTGAAGCTTTTTTTGGGGATATTGCGTGATGGGTAAAATTTAAAAAAAAACTTCGAAAAATAAAATAAGCCACTGGGAACGGATTTTTAATGGTTTTAACCCTTCTGAAATTATGATAATGTTCCCCATTAATAAGACTGGATCAGCTGTAACGACTCGTAGTTAATGCTACCTACCTGTCCCGCTTTGACGTTCTCGCAGACAAATGTGTCGTAGGACATGGCGAACTCTGGTGCGTTGTCGTTAACGTCCAACACTTTGATGAATACGGGTACGCGGGCGATCTGCCGTGGGTTATCTAGCACAAAATAAGGGCGATAGCCATTGGTTAGAAACGCTAACAAAACATCAGCAAGGAGAAAACCTGGAAGTCGTACTTATTTCAGCAGCCATCACTGAGATATTATGCCATTTGGACATTTCTCTGTCCAAAGCTTTGCGAGTTGTGATAGTGCCGTTCGAAGAATCGATGTTGAACAGCCTCTCGAGGTCTGTATGGCGGTCAATGGAGTATCTGCAAAAGCGCCATGAAATGTAAACAAATATCTTTCCAGTTTCAGTTCCGTCCAAATGATCATTGTACGTACTTGACCGGCTTGTTCTCAACATCAGGGTCCCTGGCCGACACCACGCCCACAAAGCTGCCGGCAGCCGTGTCCTCGTGCACCTCGATGATGTACGGGTTGCGGGTGAAAACGGGCGGCTCATCCACGTTCTCCACCGTCACCTTGACCGTGGCGTAGTCCTTGAACTGCAGGCCTTGGATGTACCTGGCGTCCAAGTACGTGTTCCTCACCTCCACCTTGAACTCGTAGTCCCTCTTGCTTTCGTAATCCAGCGCCTGGAGCCGAGAGGGATCAGCATCAAGAAGGAATCTTAATAGGCACTTGGCCGTGTTCTATTTGTCGGCCGTTATCTCAGCCACACTTTTAAAAGTTAGAAGCCTGAGTGAGGAATGCTGATGTGGAAGATCTGCGGGGAAAAGGATGAACTAAAAGAATAATTTCAAAGGTTTAGGATAGCTGGTTTTATTTCCAAAGCAAATGCTGTCATTTAGTCTTTTCTTATGCGTTATCAGGCAGCGCTCTCGCTATAATCCAGGACGCTGTGATTGTGCCTCTGCATTGAAGTTTCTGCTTCTCGCTGGGAAACCGGCAGGCTGATAAAAGTGAAGTTAAATGAAAGCATGCAGGAAATACGCCACATTTCACCTCATCCACGCTTAAAAAGTTACTCGGTAGTATAAAAAAAAAGAGCGATAACAATGGCAGCCTTTAAACAGTTGGACATATTTTAAATGAAGGAAAAAAAATTGGCAACATTAAACTGGAACATTTAAAATGTCTCGAGGGCTGTTTGATGTGTTGGTACAAGAATGATCCCTAAAAAGATTAAATCTTGTGAAAATATAAATATGCTCAAATGGTGCTACTCTTCTCATCCTGAACCGCTGGGCACAAAAGGGTAGGTTGGATTGGCTTGAAATTTCTCCCGCAGCTCAATGTTGCCCACGAAATAACCCAGTGTGCTGTAACTTTAAGTTGTTTAGCGGAATCACCACCGAATGTGGTACACATTTTTAGCATGTCTGCAAAATTGGAGCAAGGTTGGCCACTCTCCGTCAAGCAAGACCATAGGCCACACCGGATTATAAAGCGCACTGCCGATGAATGGTCTATTTTCGATCTTTTTTCATATATAAGGCGCACCGGATTATAGGGCCATACTTGCCAACCCTCCCAGATTTCCCGGGAGACTTCCGAAATTCAGCGCCTCTCCCGAAAACCTCCCGGGACAAATTTTCTCCCGAAAATCTCCCGAAATTCAGGCGGACCTGAGTGACATGTCGACAGCCTGTTTTCACGTCCGCTTTCCCACAATATAAACAGCATGCCTGCCCAATCACGTTATAACTGTAGAATGATCGACGGCGAGTTCTTGGTTTCTTATGTGGGTTTATTGTTAGGCAGTTTCATTAACGTCCTCCCAGCGCGGCAACGACACACAACAACAGCAGTCACGTTTTTGTCTACCGTAAAGCAGTTTGTCTGCCGTAAAGAGCAATGTTGTGATACTCTTAAACAGGACAATACTGCCATCTACTGTACATGCATATGTGACATTAACATCTAGGGCTTTTAGAGAGTGCAGTGCATAACTGCGCACACAACAAGGAGACGAAGCAGAATGCATCATCAGAGAGGGTGTTCAGCATGGTTAGAACAATAGTGACAGAAAATAAAACAAGGATGGACAATTCAACCCTTAACTCAACAATGAGTAGATGAGTGTTATGTGTGTGTATATGTGTAAATAAATGAACACTGATATTCAAGTATTTCTCTTATTTATATATATATATATATATATATATATATATATATATATATATATATATATATATATATATAATAAAATAAATATATATATATAATAAAATAAATAAATATATATATATATATATATATATATATATATATATATATATATAATAAAATATATATATATATATATATATATATATATATATATAGCTAGAATTCACTGAAAGTCAAGTATTTCTTATATATATATATATATATATATATATATATGAAATACTTGACTTGGTGAATTCTAGCTGTAAATATACTCCTCCCCTCTTAACCACGCCCCCAACCCCGCCCCGACCACGCCCCCCACCCCCCCACCTCCCAAAATCGGAGGTCTCAAGGTTGGCAAGTATGTATAGGGCGCATTAAAGGAGTCATGTTATTATTTTTTTCTAAATGGAAAACACTTTCTTGTGGTCTACATAACATGTAATGGTGGTTCTTTGGTCAAAATGTTGCATAGGTCATGTTTTACTGATCATCTTCAAGCCGCTTTCCGACAGTCGCTCCAGGATTCGCCGTTCTGTACAATCCATCAAGCGATGTGGCTTCATCGCTTACCAAAGTCGTACTAAAACGTTTTGATAGATTTGTGAGCGCTGTGTGTAATGTTCTATATTTTCAATGGAACATATAACATGTTGGTGTTGTTTACTTGAGTCATATTGCCATCATATTGCAGTCTACCCATATCGCGTATGTTTGACTGCCATCTACTGGTCACACTTATCATTAAACCATGTACCAAATAAAATTGCTTCGACGTCGGTAAGCAAAACCAGAATTATTCCGTACATTATAAGGCGCACTGTCGAGTTTTGAGGAAAAATAAATTATTTTAAGTGCGCCTTATAGTCCGGAAAATACGGTTATTGCCAGACCAGTCATTGATTTGTCTAAGTATACAACTTTTAATTGTATTTCTTGTATGCTTGAGTGTCTTCCAAAGCGATTTGACTGCAACATATGTTTAATACGAATACACCTTGTATCTGACAGCACGGCGGGTAAGTGATTAGCATATTAGCCTCACAGTCCGGAGAATCTCTGTAGGCACACCTCTGTTTGGGTTGTTCTCTTCATTCTGTTTTTTCCGGGTACTGCGCCTTCCTCAAACATCATGTGGGTTAATTTAAGACTGTTGATTGTAAGTTAAATGTGAGTGCCGCGGTTCTTCGTCTATGCGGGCCCTCTGATTTCCGGTAAGCTAGTTCAGGGTGTACCCTGCCTCTCACCCAAATTCAGCTAGGAAAGGGTACAAGTCAACACTGACCAACTTTAGGGTTAGAAGGTACTCTGTCATTTGTCGTCACCCTAACCCAGTTTTTCTAAGTATTTTAATGGTCTGAATTGTACCCATTTAGACCCTGAATGGGTCTAATGAGTTCTCAATGATCCTTTGATTGCATTTTGAACCTTTTTTAGAGATCAGAGACTTACAGAAGAACAGTAAGACTGTTGGTCCTATTCGGGGTACTCGTCCATGGACTAGTTACAATAAAAGTAGATCGGCCGCAAACCCTTTAGGGTCAATTTTATTGGTGCCTTTCCCTTACCCTCACAAGGACCAGCGGTGTAGTAAATGAATAAACAACAAATCACCCTTTTGATGATGATCACTCCTTCCTGCGTGGTCTTGTCCGTCACAATGTTGAACATGTCGTGGCCGCCAACCGCAGTGTACTCCATCTCAGCGTTCCGACCCACGTCTGGGTCATCGGCTTTGATGCGGCCGATGGCGGCGCCGACCTCCGTAGACTCCATGGCGGTGACACGGAAGGAATCTGTACGCGACAACGGTCACATGATTCGGTGGTGTGTCCTTTACATGTCATTAGAAGGGTCCGCTTTTCTGCAGCTTACGGTTTGCAAAGCGGGGCGGGCTGTCGTTGACGTCGGTGAGGGTGATGCTGACCGTGGTGGTCCCCGACAGGCCCCCCATCTGTCCCGCCATGTCCTTGGCCTGGATCACCACCTGGTACTCCTCCCTGACCTCCCGATCCATGCCGGGAAGGGCTGTCTTGATAGTGCCTGGAATGAAAACCAAACTTTCAAAGGATCTGCAGTTTGAGTTCGGGAGAACCCGTCTTTTAATACTCCGTATAGTCGGGGGTTTGTCATACCGTTCTCAGAGTCCACAGAGAAGTAAGGCTGTCCCTGCAGGATGCTGTAGACCAGCTTGGCGCTGTTTCCGTACGTTTGGTCGTCGGCATCCGTGGCCGTCACCGTGACGACCGACGTCCCTGCAGAGGACGGAAGCATAACAATTGTTTGTTCTAAATTCATGCCCATTCATTCTTGCAGTAAATCTGCAGGTTACATTACATACAAGCAATGCACTTTTCAGCCACTAGAGGGAGTTGGGTGTTTGCTAGTCCCTAGCCACATGAGTTAACTGCTTGTCTAACTATGAAAGCCCTCAAATGTGCATCCCATTTTACTCTGATGAGTCTCTTAATAACCTTGTTAACCTGGCAATAAATCTTGAATTTGCATAACATCGCAGACCCAATTTTATTCTGCTAATTGCAGCTAAATGTCACGGACAGAACACTAATGAAGGCTGCTTTTTGCTGTAAAAATAATAATTCAAGGGGAGAAAGAGAGGCGTCCTTGCGACCTTCACATCATCCGCAGGGCCACACCGCTCATACCGTCCTTGGCCTCCGCCGTGTCCCGTTTTGGGTCGGGGCGTCTCGGCGCATACTAATGAAGCCTTGAACATCTGTCCCACTTAATGCCACGACTGATGGCCGCTGCATTTCTACGGCTGGCTGACTTGATTAAGCCCAGTGTTCGGTCCAAACTGTTTATTAGCGCCGATGACTAATGGCGATCCCGGCCCATCTTTAGCCATGAGACGTCATGAATCCCAAACCCGCTTTTTGTTATTTGTCACGTAGATAATTGGCTTTTGATCGAGCCCCCCCCCACCTCAACCGCTCAATTGTATTCATTTGCGGCAGTGTAATTGAGAATCTTAGCGCGGATGATGCTTTATAAGCGCTGTTTATATTCGGGCCGTTTGGTTTATTTATGTACTTGAATGGAATAAGTGCTACCGAGCAAAGCCTTTAATTGGAAAGACTGACAATCTGAACCTAAAGCGTTTGGATAGCCTATTAAAAATGGAAAATAACATTGCTTGTTTTGCATGTTTAATGAGGCTGACCAAACAACTTCGAAGTGAATATATCAGCACACAAACACGTACTCACTAGTTCATGTTTTACAGAACATGACTCCAACTTAATGAATCAATACATATGAATCCAACGTGCTTCTTGTCGGCTTTGTTTTTGTATTTAAAGGCTAATAGCTCACTCTGGTTTGTGTTATATAATGAAACATCAGTGCGATGCATACTTGCCAACCCTCCCGGATTTTCCGGGAGACTCCCGAAATTCAGCTCCTCTCCCGAAAACCTCCCGGGACAAATTTTCTCCCGAAAATCTCCCGAAATTCAGGCGGACTCAGGTCCATGAGGACCTGAGTCCACTAACCCACAATATAAACAGCATACCTGCCCAATCACGTTGTAACTGTAGAATGATGGAGGGCGAGTCCTTGGTTTCTTATGTGGGTTTATTGTTAGGCAGTTTCATTAACGTCCTCCCAGCGCGGCAACAACACACAACAACAGCAGTCACGTTTTTGTATACCGTAAAGCAGTTTGTCTGCCGTAAACAGCAATGTTGTGACACTCTTAAACAGGACAATACTGTCATCTAGTGCATCTGATGAAAGCACTTTTGTGCGTGCCACACAGCAATGCATCATCAGAGAGGGTGTTCAGCATGGTTCGAAAAATAGTGACAGAGAATAGAACAAGGATGGACAATTCAACCCTTGACTCAACAATGAGTAGATGAGTGTTATGTGTGTGTATATGTGTAAATAAATGAACACTGAAATTCAAGTATTTTATATATATATATATATATATATATATATATATATATATATATATATATATATAGGTATATATAGGTATATATGTATATTTTATTATATATATATATATTATATAATAAAATAAATATATATATATATATACATGTATATATATATATATATATATATATATATATATATATATATAAAAATATATAGCTAGAATTCACTGAACGTCAAGTATTTCTTATATATATATATATATATGAAATACTTGACTTGGTGAATTCTAGCTGTAAATATACTCCTCCCATTTTAGCCACGCCCCAGCCACGCCCCGCCCCACCCCGACCACGCCCACCCCACCCCCACCACCTCCCCCCACCTCCCGAAATCGGAGGTCTCAAGGTTGGCAAGTATGGTGCGATGAGATGAAGAAAGTAACACAATTATGTATCATACCAATTACTCTTGCTAGCCTAGTTTGATCACAATCTTTTTTTTTTTCTCTTACAACCGTTATATAATTTATTTTTTATTCATTTTGGACTATAAGATTCACTTAAAATACTTTAATTTTCTCAAAAGTCGACAGTGCGCCTTAACCCGATGTGCTTGTAGTTCTTTACCATAGGGCTGCTAACGCCAAAAAATATTTGTTTTAGCTGTGGTCTATATGAGCCGCAGCGGTACTCAGTTGTAATACACTTTTTGCACCACATGCGGCAGTAACGACAGTATTAAACAAGTAAAAAAGTTGAAGCGCAAAAATTATGACCAAGTGGTGAAGCTGTATTTTTTTTTTCTCTTAAATTTTGACAGTTTATTAAAACATATTAATTAGGGCTGCGAATCTTTCGGTGTCCCACGATTTGATTCAATATCAATATTTGGGGTCACGATTCGATTATAAATCGATTTTTTTGATTCAACGCAATTCTCGATTCAAAAACGATATTTTTCCGATTCAAAACAATTCTCTATTCATTCAATACATAGGATTTCAGCAGGATCCACCCCAGTCTGCTGACATGCAAGCAGAGTAGTACATTTTTGTAAAAAGCTTTTATAATTGTAAAGGACAATGTTTTATCAACTGATTTCAATAATGTAAATGTGTTTTAACTATTAAATGAACCAAAAATATGACTTATTTTATCTTTGTGAAAATATTGGACACAGTGTGTTGTCAAGCTTATGAGATGCGATGCAAGTGTAAGCCACTGTGACACTAATGTTCTTTTTTTTTATAAATGTCTAATGATAATGTCAATGAGGGATTTTTAATCACTGCTATGTTGAAATTGTTACTAATATTGATACTGTTGTTGATAATATTAATTTTTGTTTCACTACTTTTGGATTGTTCTGTGTCGTGTTTGTGTCTCTCAATTGCTCTGTTTATTGCTGTTCTGAGTGTTGCTGGGTCGGGTTTGGTTTTGGAATTGGATTGCATTGTTATGGTATTGCTTTGTATTATTTTGTTGGATTGATTAATATATATATATTTTTTTAAATTAAAAATAAAAAATAAAAATAAAAATCGATTTTTGAAAAATGAGAATCGCGATTTGAATTTGAATCGTTTTTTCCCACACCCCTAATATTAATATTTATAAATTATATAGTTAATGTATTTATTGTAGCACTGCGTAATTGTATTTAAATTTATTTTCATTGGTTTTTAAGAGTCCTTTCTTTTGGTTTCATGGTTCATGGATTCATATCATTTAACAAGGTTTATTCTGTAGGTAGGTTAGATATAATTATTGAATACAATTTAAGTCAAGAGTAACATTGCTAATTCAGTGTTAATATTTGAGTGGGCACCGGGGCCCTCTGGAGTGAAAAAGTTGGGCCCGAGGTCCAAAAAAATATTTAATTTTAGGTTTAATGTATGTATTAAGTTCTGGCTGTGCTTACTGACCTCAAAGCAATTTTATTTGGTGCATGAAGTAAAATGTGTGACCAGGAGATGGCAGTCACAGATAAGAGATACATGTGGACTGGAGGTTGACACCTGTTCAATAAATGACGCTAGCAAGCAACACCAAAACTGATGTCATTGATAATTGAGAACATTACAAACAGCTCTCAAAAATCTGTCAAAATGTTTCAGTATGACTTTGGTAACTATGTTGCCGCACCTCTTGATGGAGCATTACGTCTACCATACTCAGACGTACTGTGCTTCAACATACGGGTATTATTATGGTGTGTGTATAAAGACCCCAAAATAGTACCTATTAGGAGACATTATTTAGCGGTTTTTTTTTGCAATATTATGCAAAACCAACTTATACACTGTATTGTTTCTGCTGTTGTGTATTTGGGATCTGCATAAGTCGAGAAAATGTGTAGTCCACGTCCTAGTCAATAAGCTTCTTTTTTTTCCTCTATCTTCTTGTTGTGGCTCATTCATCCTCCGTAGCGCACAGTTCTAACTAATGTGTGAGTAGACTCGCTATGGAAGTGATAAAAACTACCAGTGCAACAAAGATGACGAGGAGAAGACGCTGTTGAAGTGGAGGCACGTAAACAAGACTGCCTACAAAACGGCACATCCTGACGAGGCGGTCAGAAAGCATCTTGAAGATGGTCTGTGAAACATAATCTATGCAACATTTTGACCAAACCAGTCCACGTTATGTAGACTACAAGGAAGTGTTTTAACTGTAGAAAAAATCGTAATATGACACTTTTAATGTGCCTTATAATCAGGTGCGCCTGAATAGACCCGAATATCGACAGTGCACCTTCTTATCCTAACCTCATCTTAGAAGCTGGCGGCGTTTCAGGGTGTTTCTTTGCGTAGTATACTTTTAACTTGCACTTACAGATGTAGCGACGAACTGCAGTTACTGACAGTGGTTTTCTGAAGTGTTCCTGAGCCCATGTGGTGATATCCTTTACACACTGATGCAGTACCGCCTGAGGGATCAAAGGTCACGGGCATGCAATGTTGGTTTTCAACCTTGGTTTTGGGGTTTGTACAATCCGACTACTGTAGATCGTAGTCGACCCCAAAATGAACAATTAAGACACAAACAGTCCTGTCATGTCTGTCACTCCACACGCTTGGGAACTTAATGTTCATACAGTGTTACTGTTCAAACTGTGGGTAATGATACAGTGGCCACAAATATTAACTTACTTAGACCTACTACGCTACTGTATTTGAATGTTGGTCATTATGATGGTACTTGGAGAGCCAAGTGTTTTCTAATATGGTACTTGGTGTACACCCCCCCCACCCCACGTCTTCACCACCGCTTGATTCCCCTTCGGGGTGATGGATGGCTGGCAGCGTTTCATAGCAGCAGTCGACCTCCAGGGTCCCAACTCCCCCCACCCCCCTCTGTTGCGAGTTGTCGTGATTAAATGTAACATGTTTATGTGTGCATTGCATGGAGGTTTTTTCCCACTCCAGACTAGGCCCCCTTAGGAGCCCAGTCTAGATTGCATTTTTTTACTCATTTTCTTCTCCAGCGTTTTACCTTTTTCCCACCTTTTACAGGGCGCCTCCTGGCGACCCATCAGCGTTCCTGTTCTGTAACCCTGTACACTGTTTGTTTGTCTAATCTTGAACGGGGTTGTGCTGAAAACATAGTTTTGTTGTACTTGTTGCAATGACAATAAAGACCTATCCTATCCCTACCCTAAAAAGTTCAAGAACCACTAGCCTAATCGATACGATGTGGGCGGGGCATGGTGATACATTTGGAAGATAAGTCTGGAAATTTTCCACAAACCGATATCTGCGGCCTACAAAGTCAAATCCGGATCATAATTGGTCGATAGGATGAAGATAACACCCTGACGTTATGCTTGAATTAGTCATAGCGCCACAAGAACAAGAAATGACAAAAACAAGCTTACATTACGTAAAACCGGAAAAACACAGCTTTAATCCTGAGTAATTTTCAAGTCGGATGCTTTTATCGCTATCATTATGTTATTTGCAATCAAACGATAGCTCATAGTTTGTTGCTAGCTTGATCAAAATATATATTTTTGGTAACATGCAAATTAGTACATTTTGACTTTTGCCATCCTAAGAAGTAGGGCACTTACCGACGTCCGACATCTCCGGCACGTTGGCGAAGTAGACGTCCCGTTCGAATTTAGGGGCGTTGTCGTTAATGTCGTGGATCTTGATATTGAACTCTGTGTCGGGCTCCAGCTCCTGGTTGGTGGTGCGGTCCACCACCTTGGCGTGCAGCGTGTACATGGCCTTGTCCTCGCGGTCCAGCCTCTTGGTGGCGTGAATGTCGCCGGAGTTTTGGTCGATCAGGAAGAGAGTGCCGGCACCGTCCCCCGTCAGGATGTACTTGACCGTTCCGTCGTCTTTGTCCATGTTGGAGCGCAGCTGGGGAGCAGATGGAGAGATTTTGAGTGGTCAAGACGACGACAAACCAACAAAACGTGATTTTTTTTTTTTCAATAACGAATAGCAACTTATTTCAGATTCATTTTTAAAGGGAACTGCAGTTTTGGGGGAATTTTGCAATCAATTCTCCACTTTAATAATACATTAAAAAATCGTCAACAATACTTCATTTACGTTTTGTAGCCTGTATAATATCCAAACTGTAGCAACATTGTTATTGTAAGAGCGAACACTGAGGAACTATTTTTCTAGCGTAGTAACCCATTGGCGTGCTTCGGTGTTAGCTGTAAAAGTTAACTACGGAAAGAGATAAGCTAGCACAAAATGCGTTTGAGTTTTTAATGCACAGCACTGTGATAAGACACCAATCTGTACTGACTGAAAAACATGAACAATCATATTACACTATCTGTAAAGTATTAGCCCGCATTTTACGTTTTGTTTGTACACAGCTAGCTCGACAGCATATGCCGTCTGTCATGATACATGCATGACATATTGCATGTATCCTGATAAATATTAAAGTGTGACTCACTCGATGTATGCCTGTACGGTCCACGTGTTTTTCCGGTTTACTTTGGGTAAGCACTCTATGTCGAAATAGCATGGCTTCAAATTCCACAGTCACTTTTTCGCTCACTCTCTCAACTTCCTTCTGCTCCAACGTATCACTCTTACTACGTGCTGGCTTCTCGAAGCAGTGGTTCATCCTCCGCATATTCAGCAACACAACACAACAGAACAAATACCCAGAACCCTTTGCAGCACTAACTCGTCCCGGACGCTACAAGGTGTGTGTTTGTGTGTGTGTGTGTGGGGGGGGGGGGGGGGAGGGGTTTGGAGGTAGCGGGGACGTATATTGTGGAGTCCCGGAAGAGTTAGTGCTGCAAAGGGTTCTGGGTATTTGTTCTGTTGTGTTTTTTTATAGTCTTTGGTCTGACTAGGCCGGGGTTTGAACTCACAACTTACCGATCTCAGGGCGGACACTCTAACCACTAGGCCACTACAATATACACCCTCCGCTACCACCAAACCACGCCGCGCCCTGTGCGGATGTTCTCCCAAAATGTGTTTGTCATTCTTGTTTGGTGTGGATTCACAGTGTGGCGTATATTTCTAACAATGTTAAAGTTGCTTATACGGCCACTCTCAGTGTAAACTGTATCGCTGTTGATGAAGTATGCTTTGCATTTACGTGTGTGTGCGTACAGAAGCCGCTCATATCTTGTGACTGGGCGGGCACGTTGTTAGAAGGGATGAAAAGCGGACGTGACGTCAGCTCGTAGAGGACGTTAAAAGCAGTGCCTGTAAGGAACGCCCCCAGGACTGTGGAATACGAGATATAATGACTGATGAACACCTTTGTTGGATAATGAAGGTTGCCTCAGCTCAAAGCCTGAGCCCCGACATTAATGAACTAGCATCCAAGAAAAGATGGCAGGTATCTGGCTTGGGCACATCAGATTAGATCAGTGTGTTGCAAACTGAGCAGTTTAAAGTCCTGATTGGTTGGTTTATTCATTATTTTATTTTCAAATTTATTAGCCTGTGGAAAAAGTTAATGTTGATATTCACCTCAGAAGGCTGCAAATAGAAAAGAGGCATTCAATTTTTATTTAAATTGTATTTAATATGCCATTAATTATTATTATTATTATTATTTGAAACTGGATTTTGCATGTCACTATAAAGTTATATAAGCCTTGCTTGTTCAATATTCAATGCAAAACTTGTTTGGGTCCCTATTAAAAGGTTAATTTGTTCAAACTTGGCCCGCGGCTTTGTTCAGTTTTAAATTTTGGCCCACTCTGTATTTGAGTTTGACACCCCTGTGTTATAACTAGCAAACACCAAGGTGTCAACAGCTTGACGGCGTAGGATTCTCACCATGCGTTAACTTCCATCCATCCATTTTGTACCTATTGTCCCTTTCAAGGTTAACTTCCTATAAGGAAAATAAACACATGCAACCTGATCGTAAACGCTACCAGCTGACATAATCCTGTTGCAGGGTCCTAACAAAGTGAGTGCGGTTTATTGTGAATCCCATTTAGATGTGTGACAGTTTGACCCCACACTGTCACTGTTTGACCTTTGGACTTCCTCACAAACCGTGCACATTTGTTGGGAAGCTCAACATGGACACAAACAGTCAATCTTGTTAGCCAGTGAAAAGCATGTGCTCAACAAACAAATTGTTACCTGTCACTCACCATGGCTCTGAACTATTGACCAAAAGAGTCAGGGTGGGGTTGAGGGCTTTATATAGGTGACCACACCTGCATTCACTAATTAGGCCAAATTTGGGTCGAACCATGATCTTCAAATGCTGGGTGTTACAGAAGGACACTGGACATTTAAAAGTTGTGTTGTCTAAGCCTGAATATACTGTGTACGAAAATGACTGCTCTACACATGCAAAAGTACCATGTGAATACTTTTTAGACATGTGATGGTTATTTATGGTGAAATTTACAAAATAACTGTTTTCTTAATTTCCCCTGTCAAATTGGTCCCAGCTAGTGGGCGGGGCTAAGGGCTATTTAAGTTGGAAAATGCCGTTTTTCTGACAGTCTGCTGTCGGTCACTGCCAGAGGAGGTTCTCTGTCCTGAGTAGGAGTTTCGGTCTCCATGCATCAAACATCTACTAAGGTGAATATTTTGATGATGAGATTATGTTGTGTTGTAACCGGTTAAACGAGTTTTGTTGAATGCTAATTGATTTTGCTAAATCTGTTATTAGTTAATTCTTTACTTTGACATATTTGATTATTGACCTTTGACTATGAGTACATGTATTTTGATATAATGAATGATTTATCTTTTGATTATTTTTAATATGCTTATTTTGATTAATTATATAGGCCTAGTTAACGCATGCAACTTCGAAATGTATTTAGAATATAAATGTACTATATATAATATACGATACTAATATTGCCTCTATTTATTACATTACAGATTGTGGGTGCTTTGTTTTTTCTGTCGTTGTTCACCTTTTGACACTTTTTGGGATTTCAATAAATGTTTGTAAACTCTCACCAACTGCGTGCCTTGCCATCCTTGATTTGAAAGTCTGGTTTGCAAAGGTTACATTACCTTCACCCGAGCCTGGGTGTGACATATGGTGGCAGTGGTGGGATGGCAAGCCGCAGAGTTTACAAACATTTATCTGGCAGAGGGCAGGCCAGAACTGGTTTGAGATCCCAAGTGTCGGAGGTGGCAATGACAGAGGAGACTGATGAGATGGCTGGTCGAGGGGCCACGGCGATGAGGCTGGACCGGACGACTATGGCTGAGGAGCATGAAGTTGGATGGAACACCGAGGAGTCCGAAGAAGACGTCAAAGGTTTTGAGAACTCTGGGGCTAGGCGTAAGCAGCATAGGAAGGGGTCTAGGAAGGCTAGGTGGTCTGCTGAGCCACCAAGGACTGAAAGAGTGTTAAGTGAACCTACCCTGGTTAATATGTTCCAAGACTTTTTGATTGGACAGCAACGTAGGGAAGCTGTCCTAGTTCGTGAACTCCAGGAGTTAAAAACTGTCTGTACAAGACCTAGCCTAGATCACTCACTCACTAACCAAAATGCTAACCGTACTCCTGACGATAGTTGTGAGCAGTCGCCCAAACCCAAACCCAGAACTCGCCCACATCCAAATCTTAGTCCTCAAGCGTCGCCGTCCAGAGATTCCTCGCCACCTGACCATCATCTCCGACAAGGCCCAAAGATGCTCCCTTTCCAGCAGGGTGAGGACATCGAAAACTTTCTTGTCCGCTTCGAGCGCATCGCTCGCACCTGGGGCTGGCATCAGTCTGACTGGGCCTGCCGACTCGTTCCACTCTTGACCGGTAAAGCTCTGGATGCCTATTCTGCGATGGAGGAAGATGCTTCCAACGTCTATGCTGACCTAAAAGAAGCCCTCCTTGCTAAGTTTGATGTCTCTCCTGAGACTTATAGGCTCCAGTTCCGGTCAACCTACATTCCCCCTGGTGAATCTCCCAAGGAGACTTACAACAGACTCAAAGGTCTCTACAGAAGATGGATCAAGCCGGAGCAGCGTTCCAAAGAAGACATCGCAGAGCTTTTCATCCTGGAGCAAATGATTCGCTTGCTGCCCAACGAAATGAAGACTTGGGTCAAGGAACACGAGCCAGAAGACGGACTTACTGCTGCTAAACTTGCAGGTCAGTACTTGAATGCTCGTAAAGGACTCCGAATGCCAAGGCAGCAGAACAACCGTGTAGCAGCTCAAGGTGCAGCCGACCTGTCACACCAAAGAGGTGTGCAGAAAGCAGGTGGTTACAGCACCTCAGGGGACAACAGACCGCTCCCGAGACAGAGTCCAGTGAAGGATCTCATCTGCTACCACTGCCAACAGCCGGGGCACCGAGCCCCAGTCTGCCCCTTGAAAGGTCCAAAGCTGTCCAGCTTCTGTCATGTTCCCCATCCATCTGTGTCAGCTTCAGTCATGGCACCTGCTCTTGCACCCAATCCTGAACCTGAGGCCAAACCTAACACTGAGCCTATCATGATGCCAGCTTGTGTTAATGGCCGTCCAGTGCAAGCACTGTTGGACACAGGTAGCTCCATGACACTGTTGAACCATTCTTTTGTGTCACTTGGTAATCTTGACTATCAGCATGCCACAGCCATTCAATGTGTCCATGGTGATCAAAAAATATATCCCGTGGCTGATGTGACCATCATCATCGATGACCAGGCTTTCTTGCTCCGTGTGGGGGTTCTTGATCACATGCCCCATGACATGATCTTGGGCAGAGACTTGCCTATTCTGCATGATCTTGTTCATCAGACACACAAGCAGAAAGTGAAATCCAGTTTTATTCCAGCCATTCAAGAGGCTTATCCAGTACGCACCCGTGCCCAGACAGCCAAGCTAGGGCTGGAGCCTCTTCCTGACTTGGACCCTTCTCTATGCCAGGGTGGTCAGAAGGGCCCCCCCAAAAGTAAGAGCCAGCGCCGCCTGAAGAAAATCCAAGGTACTCCACTGTTGGGTGATGTGTCAAGCTTGAAACCTGATGAAGAGTGGCAGGTACCTGAAGACATCCGAGAGCTACAGAGAGCTGACGTCTCACTGGCTCCCCTGCTGGCTAAGATGAAAGATGCAAACATCCCCTTGCAGCCAAACCAGGGTGAAAAGTATGTCCTGGAGGATGGAGTCCTGTATGTAGCAGATCAGCCAGAGAATCGCTTGGTGGTCCCTACCTGCTGTAGGCCCCTTGTACTGCATCTTGCTCATTCCATACCTTGGGCTGGTCATCTTGGGCAAGACAAGACTCTTGCTCGAGTCAAAGCTCGCTTCTTTTGGCCTTTAATGGTCAAAGATGTTATTGAGTACTGTCAAACCTGTCTGCAGTGCCAGAAGACTTCTCCGAGACGACCTGAGAAAGTCCCACTACTCCCTCTACCTCTCATTGATGTTCCTTTCCGGAGGATCGCAATGGATATTGTTGGACCCCTGGAGAAAAGCAGTGGAGGCCATGAATACATCCTTGTCCTCTGTGACTACGCCACCAGATTTCCTGAGGCCTTCCCACTAAGGAGTATCAAGACTCCGAAAGTCATCTCTGCACTTGTACAGTTCTTCTCACGAGTAGGAATTCCAGATGAAATAATCACGGATCAAGGAACCAACTTCACTTCAAAGCTCATGAAGCAGCTTCATAAACAACTTGGAATTACTGGCATTCTCACCACCCCCTATCATCCACAAACCGACGGGTTGGTGGAACGCTTCAACCAAACCCTGAAATCCATGCTGAGGAAGTTTGTAGATGACACCGGTCGAGACTGGGAGAAGTGGCTTCCCTTCTTGCTCTTTGCCTATCGAGAGGTACCCCAAGCCTCTACCGGGTTTTCGCCTTTTGAGCTTCTTTATGGGTTCCCTGTTCAAGGCCCCTTGGACCTCTTGAAGAAATCCTGGGAATCCAAACCACCTGTACCACAAGGGGTTCTTTCTTATGTGCTGCAGATGCGAGACCGGCTGGAGCAATACAGAGCTAAGGCAAGGGAATATCTTGGAAAGGCCCAGATGAAACAGAAGACCTGGTATGACCAGAAAGCACGTCACAGGGTGCTTCAGCCAGGTCAAAAGGTCATGCTCTTGCTTCCAACCTCAAGTCATAAACTGCTGGCCCAATGGCAAGGTCCTTACTCCGTGGTCAGACAAGCTGGTCCAGTCACTTATGAAATCTCACATCCAGAGAAAGGAAAGGCATCCCAAGTGTACCACATCAACCTTCTGAAGGAATGGAAGGAGAGGAAATCCTCTGTGGAAGGAAAGGATGTCCAAGCCAGTCAAGTACATACTCAAAGCAAGGAGTTGCAAGAGGAAAAGGTGATGCTGGCACGGGAAGTGGAAATGGAGGATGATGTGGAGGAGACAGATTTGTCCATGCTCACTACACCACAGAAACCTGATGTTAGTCACTTGTCTGCACAATCTGCCCATAAACTATTGCAAGTGTGTGAAGAATTCCCAGTATTGTTCAGTGGAAAGCCAGGAAGAACTCCACTAATTGAACATGTCATTCATTTAAAAAACCCAACACCTATCCGTCAGCGCCCCTACAGAGTGCCTGAGCGGCTGGTGGAGCCCCTCAACCATGAAATCCAAACCATGCTGGATCTAGGAGTGATTGAACCCTCAAACAGTGAGTGGTGTAACCCCATTGTCCTCGTTCCTAAAAAAGACAACACAATAAGAGTATGTAATGACCTACGCAAAGTGAACGCCGTTTCTAAATTCGATGCTTATCCCATGCCACGTATTGATGAACTTCTTGAGAAGCTCGGCAAAGCTGTGTTCATCACCACCCTTGACCTGTGTAAGGGATACTGGCAAGTCCCTTTAGAGAAGGAGTCAAGGGAGTACACTGCCTTCCGTGGACCAAAGGGTCTCTATCATTACACGGTTATGCCGTTCGGACTACATGGAGCCCCCGCAACATTTCAGCGGCTAATGGATCGCGTTCTGCAGGGGTGTGGCCAGTTCTCTGCTGCCTATCTCGATGATGTGGTGGTTTTCAGCACTTCCTGGAAAGACCACCTCTCTCATCTGCGTCAAGTCCTGCTCCGGATCCGTTCTGCCGGGCTCACTCTTAACACCCAGAAATGTGAGTGGGCCAAAACTGAGGTGTTACCTAGGTTACCATCTTGGCAATGGGCAGATACGTCCTCAGGTGGACAAGGTGAAGGCAATCCAAGACAGTCCTAGACCGCGGACAAAGAAGCAGGTCCGGTCATTCTTGGGGCTTTCCGGGTGGTACAGAAGATTTGTTCCCCACTTCTCTACCATCACAGCTCCTCTTGTCAAGCTGACAACCAAAGCATCCTCTAATCCAGTCAAATGGACAGACACATGTGAAACTGCCTTCACGAATGTCAAAACTATTCTATGCTCTTCTCCGGTCTTACAAAGTCCTGACTTCAACCAGCGATTCCTTGTTCAAGTTGATGCCTCTGGTGTGGGCCTTGGAGCCGTCCTAGCCCAAGGAAAGGAGGGCGAGGAACAACCGCTTCTATATCTGAGCCGTAAACTGCATCCCAGAGAAACTAGGTACTCTGCCATTGAAAAGGAATGTCTTGCCATCAAGTGGGCATTGGACAGCCTACGTTATTACCTTCTGGGACGGACCTTCGATCTGGAAACGGACCACCGGGCATTGAGCTGGATCAACTCCATGAGGGATAAGAACTCCCGTGTCACCAGATGGTACTTGGCGTTACAGCCTTATTGTTTCAACGTTACACATCGAGCTGGCAAAAGTAACTTGCTAGCTGATTACCTGTCTCGTCTCCCTGGACTTGCTGTCGCTGGAGAGGAGGGAGGTAATGTGACAGTTTGACCCCACACTGTCACTGTTTGACCTTTGGACTTCCTCACAAACCGTGCACATTTGTTGGGAAGCTCAACATGGACACAAACAGTCAATCTTGTTAGCCAGTGAAAAGCATGTGCTCAACAAACAAATTGTTACCTGTCACTCACCATGGCTCTGAACTATTGACCAAAAGAGTCAGGGTGGGGTTGAGGGCTTTATATAGGTGACCACACCTGCATTCACTAATTAGGTCAAATTTGGGTCGAAGCATGATCTTCAAATGCTGGGTGTTACAGAAGGACACTGGACATTTAAAAGTTGTGTTGTCTAAGCCTGAATATACTGTGTACGAAAATGACTGCTCTACACATGCAAAAGTACCATGTGAATACTTTTTAGACATGTGATGGTTATTTATGGTGAAATTTACAAAATAACTGTTTTCTTAATTTCCCCTGTCAAATTGGTCCCAGCTAGTGGGCGGGGCTAAGGGCTATTTAAGTTGGAAAATGCCGTTTTTCTGACAGTCTGCTGTCGGTCACTGCCAGAGGAGGTTCTCTGTCCTGAGTAGGAGTTTCGGTCTCCATGCATCAAACATCTACTAAGGTGAATATTTTGATGATGAGATTATGTTGTGTTGTAACCGGTTAAACGAGTTTTGTTGAATGCTAATTGATTTTGCTAAATCTGTTATTAGTTAATTCTTTACTTTGACATATTTGATTATTGACCTTTGACTATGAGTACATGTATTTTGATATAATGAATGATTTATCTTTTGATTATTTTTAATATGCTTATTTTGATTAATTATATAGGCCTAGTTAACGCATGCAACTTCGAAATGTATTTAGAATATAAATGTACTATATATAATATACGATACTAATATTGCCTCTATTTATTACATTACAGATTGTGGGTGCTTTGTTTTTTCTGTCGTTGTTCACCTTTTGACACTTTTTGGGATTTCAATAAATGTTTGTAAACTCTCACCAACTGCGTGCCTTGCCATCCTTGATTTGAAAGTCTGGTTTGCAAAGGTTACATTACCTTCACCCGAGCCTGGGTGTGACATATGGTGGCAGTGGTGGGATGGCAAGCCGCAGAGTTTACAAACATTTATCTGGCAGAGGGCAGGCCAGAACTGGTTTGAGATCCCAAGTGTCGGAGGTGGCAATGACAGAGGAGACTGATGAGATGGCTGGTCGAGGGGCCACGGCGATGAGGCTGGACCGGACGACTATGGCTGAGGAGCATGAAGTTGGATGGAACACCGAGGAGTCCGAAGAAGACGTCAAAGGTTTTGAGAACTCTGGGGCTAGGCGTAAGCAGCATAGGAAGGGGTCTAGGAAGGCTAGGTGGTCTGCTGAGCCACCAAGGACTGAAAGAGTGTTAAGTGAACCTACCCTGGTTAATATGTTCCAAGACTTTTTGATTGGACAGCAACGTAGGGAAGCTGTCCTAGTTCGTGAACTCCAGGAGTTAAAAACTGTCTGTACAAGACCTAGCCTAGATCACTCACTCACTAACCAAAATGCTAACCGTACTCCTGACGATAGTTGTGAGCAGTCGCCCAAACCCAAACCCAGAACTCGCCCACATCCAAATCTTAGTCCTCAAGCGTCGCCGTCCAGAGATTCCTCGCCACCTGACCATCATCTCCGACAAGGCCCAAAGATGCTCCCTTTCCAGCAGGGTGAGGACATCGAAAACTTTCTTGTCCGCTTCGAGCGCATCGCTCGCACCTGGGGCTGGCATCAGTCTGACTGGGCCTGCCGACTCGTTCCACTCTTGACCGGTAAAGCTCTGGATGCCTATTCTGCGATGGAGGAAGATGCTTCCAACGTCTATGCTGACCTAAAAGAAGCCCTCCTTGCTAAGTTTGATGTCTCTCCTGAGACTTATAGGCTCCAGTTCCGGTCAACCTACATTCCCCCTGGTGAATCTCCCAAGGAGACTTACAACAGACTCAAAGGTCTCTACAGAAGATGGATCAAGCCGGAGCAGCGTTCCAAAGAAGACATCGCAGAGCTTTTCATCCTGGAGCAAATGATTCGCTTGCTGCCCAACGAAATGAAGACTTGGGTCAAGGAACACGAGCCAGAAGACGGACTTACTGCTGCTAAACTTGCAGGTCAGTACTTGAATGCTCGTAAAGGACTCCGAATGCCAAGGCAGCAGAACAACCGTGTAGCAGCTCAAGGTGCAGCCGACCTGTCACACCAAAGAGGTGTGCAGAAAGCAGGTGGTTACAGCACCTCAGGGGACAACAGACCGCTCCCGAGACAGAGTCCAGTGAAGGATCTCATCTGCTACCACTGCCAACAGCCGGGGCACCGAGCCCCAGTCTGCCCCTTGAAAGGTCCAAAGCTGTCCAGCTTCTGTCATGTTCCCCATCCATCTGTGTCAGCTTCAGTCATGGCACCTGCTCTTGCACCCAATCCTGAACCTGAGGCCAAACCTAACACTGAGCCTATCATGATGCCAGCTTGTGTTAATGGCCGTCCAGTGCAAGCACTGTTGGACACAGGTAGCTCCATGACACTGTTGAACCATTCTTTTGTGTCACTTGGTAATCTTGACTATCAGCATGCCACAGCCATTCAATGTGTCCATGGTGATCAAAAAATATATCCCGTGGCTGATGTGACCATCATCATCGATGACCAGGCTTTCTTGCTCCGTGTGGGGGTTCTTGATCACATGCCCCATGACATGATCTTGGGCAGAGACTTGCCTATTCTGCATGATCTTGTTCATCAGACACACAAGCAGAAAGTGAAATCCAGTTTTATTCCAGCCATTCAAGAGGCTTATCCAGTACGCACCCGTGCCCAGACAGCCAAGCTAGGGCTGGAGCCTCTTCCTGACTTGGACCCTTCTCTATGCCAGGGTGGTCAGAAGGGCCCCCCCAAAAGTAAGAGCCAGCGCCGCCTGAAGAAAATCCAAGGTACTCCACTGTTGGGTGATGTGTCAAGCTTGAAACCTGATGAAGAGTGGCAGGTACCTGAAGACATCCGAGAGCTACAGAGAGCTGACGTCTCACTGGCTCCCCTGCTGGCTAAGATGAAAGATGCA
This sequence comes from Nerophis lumbriciformis, assembly GCF_033978685.3. Classification (NCBI taxonomy): domain Eukaryota; kingdom Metazoa; phylum Chordata; class Actinopteri; order Syngnathiformes; family Syngnathidae; genus Nerophis; species Nerophis lumbriciformis. Next base: position 42,652,342 of record NC_084554.2, read on the forward strand.
AACATCCCCTTGCAGCCAAACCAGGGTGAAAAGTATGTCCTGGAGGATGGAGTCCTGTATGTAGCAGATCAGCCAGAGAATCGCTTGGTGGTCCCTACCTGCTGTAGGCCCCTTGTACTGCATCTTGCTCATTCCATACCTTGGGCTGGTCATCTTGGGCAAGACAAGACTCTTGCTCGAGTCAAAGCTCGCTTCTTTTGGCCTTTAATGGTCAAAGATGTTATTGAGTACTGTCAAACCTGTCTGCAGTGCCAGAAGACTTCTCCGAGACGACCTGAGAAAGTCCCACTACTCCCTCTACCTCTCATTGATGTTCCTTTCCGGAGGATCGCAATGGATATTGTTGGACCCCTGGAGAAAAGCAGTGGAGGCCATGAATACATCCTTGTCCTCTGTGACTACGCCACCAGATTTCCTGAGGCCTTCCCACTAAGGAGTATCAAGACTCCGAAAGTCATCTCTGCACTTGTACAGTTCTTCTCACGAGTAGGAATTCCAGATGAAATAATCACGGATCAAGGAACCAACTTCACTTCAAAGCTCATGAAGCAGCTTCATAAACAACTTGGAATTACTGGCATTCTCACCACCCCCTATCATCCACAAACCGACGGGTTGGTGGAACGCTTCAACCAAACCCTGAAATCCATGCTGAGGAAGTTTGTAGATGACACCGGTCGAGACTGGGAGAAGTGGCTTCCCTTCTTGCTCTTTGCCTATCGAGAGGTACCCCAAGCCTCTACCGGGTTTTCGCCTTTTGAGCTTCTTTATGGGTTCCCTGTTCAAGGCCCCTTGGACCTCTTGAAGAAATCCTGGGAATCCAAACCACCTGTACCACAAGGGGTTCTTTCTTATGTGCTGCAGATGCGAGACCGGCTGGAGCAATACAGAGCTAAGGCAAGGGAATATCTTGGAAAGGCCCAGATGAAACAGAAGACCTGGTATGACCAGAAAGCACGTCACAGGGTGCTTCAGCCAGGTCAAAAGGTCATGCTCTTGCTTCCAACCTCAAGTCATAAACTGCTGGCCCAATGGCAAGGTCCTTACTCCGTGGTCAGACAAGCTGGTCCAGTCACTTATGAAATCTCACATCCAGAGAAAGGAAAGGCATCCCAAGTGTACCACATCAACCTTCTGAAGGAATGGAAGGAGAGGAAATCCTCTGTGGAAGGAAAGGATGTCCAAGCCAGTCAAGTACATACTCAAAGCAAGGAGTTGCAAGAGGAAAAGGTGATGCTGGCACGGGAAGTGGAAATGGAGGATGATGTGGAGGAGACAGATTTGTCCATGCTCACTACACCACAGAAACCTGATGTTAGTCACTTGTCTGCACAATCTGCCCATAAACTATTGCAAGTGTGTGAAGAATTCCCAGTATTGTTCAGTGGAAAGCCAGGAAGAACTCCACTAATTGAACATGTCATTCATTTAAAAAACCCAACACCTATCCGTCAGCGCCCCTACAGAGTGCCTGAGCGGCTGGTGGAGCCCCTCAACCATGAAATCCAAACCATGCTGGATCTAGGAGTGATTGAACCCTCAAACAGTGAGTGGTGTAACCCCATTGTCCTCGTTCCTAAAAAAGACAACACAATAAGAGTATGTAATGACCTACGCAAAGTGAACGCCGTTTCTAAATTCGATGCTTATCCCATGCCACGTATTGATGAACTTCTTGAGAAGCTCGGCAAAGCTGTGTTCATCACCACCCTTGACCTGTGTAAGGGATACTGGCAAGTCCCTTTAGAGAAGGAGTCAAGGGAGTACACTGCCTTCCGTGGACCAAAGGGTCTCTATCATTACACGGTTATGCCGTTCGGACTACATGGAGCCCCCGCAACATTTCAGCGGCTAATGGATCGCGTTCTGCAGGGGTGTGGCCAGTTCTCTGCTGCCTATCTCGATGATGTGGTGGTTTTCAGCACTTCCTGGAAAGACCACCTCTCTCATCTGCGTCAAGTCCTGCTCCGGATCCGTTCTGCCGGGCTCACTCTTAACACCCAGAAATGTGAGTGGGCCAAAACTGAGGTGTTACCTAGGTTACCATCTTGGCAATGGGCAGATACGTCCTCAGGTGGACAAGGTGAAGGCAATCCAAGACAGTCCTAGACCGCGGACAAAGAAGCAGGTCCGGTCATTCTTGGGGCTTTCCGGGTGGTACAGAAGATTTGTTCCCCACTTCTCTACCATCACAGCTCCTCTTGTCAAGCTGACAACCAAAGCATCCTCTAATCCAGTCAAATGGACAGACACATGTGAAACTGCCTTCACGAATGTCAAAACTATTCTATGCTCTTCTCCGGTCTTACAAAGTCCTGACTTCAACCAGCGATTCCTTGTTCAAGTTGATGCCTCTGGTGTGGGCCTTGGAGCCGTCCTAGCCCAAGGAAAGGAGGGCGAGGAACAACCGCTTCTATATCTGAGCCGTAAACTGCATCCCAGAGAAACTAGGTACTCTGCCATTGAAAAGGAATGTCTTGCCATCAAGTGGGCATTGGACAGCCTACGTTATTACCTTCTGGGACGGACCTTCGATCTGGAAACGGACCACCGGGCATTGAGCTGGATCAACTCCATGAGGGATAAGAACTCCCGTGTCACCAGATGGTACTTGGCGTTACAGCCTTATTGTTTCAACGTTACACATCGAGCTGGCAAAAGTAACTTGCTAGCTGATTACCTGTCTCGTCTCCCTGGACTTGCTGTCGCTGGAGAGGAGGGAGGTAATGTGACAGTTTGACCCCACACTGTCACTGTTTGACCTTTGGACTTCCTCACAAACCGTGCACATTTGTTGGGAAGCTCAACATGGACACAAACAGTCAATCTTGTTAGCCAGTGAAAAGCATGTGCTCAACAAACAAATTGTTACCTGTCACTCACCATGGCTCTGAACTATTGACCAAAAGAGTCAGGGTGGGGTTGAGGGCTTTATATAGGTGACCACACCTGCATTCACTAATTAGGTCAAATTTGGGTCGAAGCATGATCTTCAAATGCTGGGTGTTACAGAAGGACACTGGACATTTAAAAGTTGTGTTGTCTAAGCCTGAATATACTGTGTACGAAAATGACTGCTCTACACATGCAAAAGTACCATGTGAATACTTTTTAGACATGTGATGGTTATTTATGGTGAAATTTACAAAATAACTGTTTTCTTAATTTCCCCTGTCAAATTGGTCCCAGCTAGTGGGCGGGGCTAAGGGCTATTTAAGTTGGAAAATGCCGTTTTTCTGACAGTCTGCTGTCGGTCACTGCCAGAGGAGGTTCTCTGTCCTGAGTAGGAGTTTCGGTCTCCATGCATCAAACATCTACTAAGGTGAATATTTTGATGATGAGATTATGTTGTGTTGTAACCGGTTAAACGAGTTTTGTTGAATGCTAATTGATTTTGCTAAATCTGTTATTAGTTAATTCTTTACTTTGACATATTTGATTATTGACCTTTGACTATGAGTACATGTATTTTGATATAATGAATGATTTATCTTTTGATTATTTTTAATATGCTTATTTTGATTAATTATATAGGCCTAGTTAACGCATGCAACTTCGAAATGTATTTAGAATATAAATGTACTATATATAATATACGATACTAATATTGCCTCTATTTATTACATTACAGATTGTGGGTGCTTTGTTTTTTCTGTCGTTGTTCACCTTTTGACACTTTTTGGGATTTCAATAAATGTTTGTAAACTCTCACCAACTGCGTGCCTTGCCATCCTTGATTTGAAAGTCTGGTTTGCAAAGGTTACATTACCTTCACCCGAGCCTGGGTGTGACAAGATGCAAACAAATTCCCACGGACAGCCTGTCATCATAAATCTGTCATTCATAAATAGAGATGTCCGATAATATCGGACTGTCGATATTATCGGCCGATAAATGCTTTAAAATGTGATATCGGAAATTATCGGTATCGGTTTCAAAAAGTGAAATGTATGGCTTTTTAAAACGCCGCTGTGTACACGGACGTAGGGAGAAGTACAGAGCGCCAATAAACCTTAAAGGCACCGCCTTTGCGTGCCGGCCCAGTCACATAATATCTACGGCTTTTCACACACACAAGTGAATGCAAAACATACTTGGTCAACAGCCATACAGGTCACACTGAGGGTGGCTGTATAAACAACTTTAACATTGTTACAAATATGCGCCACACTGTGAACCCACACCAAACAAGAATGACAAACACATTTTGGGAGAACATCCGCACCGTAACACAACATAAACGCAACAGAACAAATACCCAGAATCCCTTGCAGCACTAAATCTTCCGGGACGCTACAATATACACCCACCGCTACCCCCTACACCCCCCCAACCTGAACCCCTCCCACCTCAACCTCCTCATGTCCCAAATTCTAAGCTGCTGTTTTGAGGCATGTTAAAAAAAAGAATGTGTTAATTCCACGACTGTATATATCGGTATCGGTACCGACGTTCTTCCGAGTGGAAGTTCCAGCCGGGTGTGGGATTTCAAGATGATATTTTTAAAGCCATTTTTCACGGCAGAGTGACAGAATCTTGTTTCCTGGGTCCAAACCAACTTTTAGTGCTGTTGACATGGCTCCTCTCACCGCGGGAAAAAAAATAATTAGCTCCCTCACAGCGTGCAGACATTAATATTAATAAGTTAGCGACGTACAGCTACTTGTCACGGCGAGCTTTGCTCTAAAAATACCTTTTCTTGACAGATCCGCCAGCGTAATGAGCTTGAATCAAGCGTCTTGTCACACGTTCCTCCGAGGTGATGGATGGGTCAGAGGTGACTAATTTTAGCCGCATCAGCCGGGGGGGGGTCGGCTTGTAAGTCGTTCTTCAAGCGCCCAATTTGGAAGACAAATCTCGGACTGATGTGATGTGGATCGGTGAAACATGTGACAGGAACCAGCGGGCCGTTTTAGCGTGTCTCGACTGTTCGGGGGTAGAAGAAAAATCAAGCGAGGCTTGTCAAAACGTCCGGAAGGTCTCCATAGACTGGTCCAGTCCAATTGGAGATTGAAAGGGCTAAAATCCTGACGAGTCTAGTGCGTGTAGGCCATGTTTTTTAACCAATCTTGCTCAAATTTGACACACACGTGCTTGTCAGTCCACGAAAGGCGGGTAGCGAATTTGGCGCTGATACGACTAAATGCCCTATGGTTACA